>NC_068969.1:72101034-72327548 GCF_026419915.1 Harpia harpyja | reverse complement strand
GGGCACAGTAGTCTTTTCAGTAGCAGAAGAACAAGTGCCTTTTAAACCTCATTTGCCATTCACAACCATCCTTCCCTTTGCTGCAAGTGTTGTTTTTCGTTTCCTTTCTCTCACTTCCTTATCTCAGTTTCTGCCTCCCTTTTCTTCACCTCCTATGCTTTTGCCTGTTTCTCTCTTTCCTGTTTTACAGAGACATTAACAAAAGTTAAAACTAAACTCTAGTGCTGCAAAGCTAACTGTATGCACTCAGTTTTTAAGCTGATGTATAATCCGATTGGTGTTGGTTAGATTTTTCTTGTGTTAGATTTCAGCTCTGAGCCTACGATTGAGCCCCTCTGCTTTCAGTCCAGCTTTGAGCACTGCTCACCTCTGAGAGTTGTGCATAGAGAAATGTGTAATGGGGTGTTTACTTTTCCACTCACCCTCCCTAGTGACACACTCAAATCAAAATGGACATTCAATTTAAGTGGAGTTAAGGTGTCATCTCGAGGTTCAAAATTCTGGTTGCACAGGACTCTATGCAGGGGTGTTCCCACATGTCCCCATTGACTGCCACTGAAAGTCACTGTGGTTTTACAGATGCAGTGTGTTGTTTGTATTCTGTGCAGCACTGAAGTGTATATGTACACTGAAAAAAGTGCCTCAAAAGTAGTTTTTAAAAATGGTCCTAATTATTTTTTTATTTTCTGAATGTGTTTTTGTTTCTTTCCTATTTTAAGAAAATAGTCTTGCATTTTATGAAAAATTAAAGTATGGAAATAGTAATTATTTGGAGATCATATGAAGGGCCTGATATAAGAAAACCAGAATCTTTAACAACTAGCTTTGCTAGCTTCTTTTTTTTTTTTTTTTTTGTAATTCAGCCCTATTTGCTTTATTGAGTGTTGCATAGCTGTATATTCAATATGGCATTTAAGGCTGTAAATGGGCACTGAGTTTTCTAAGAATCATAAGAATCAAGATTTCTAAGAATCATAATTCTTACCTTAATTAGCTGTGCTTAAACACATGAAACAGTACTTGGGCAGTAGCTTAGGTAGTGGAAGGCAGGTAATTTCTTGAGGAAGGTTTCATGAGAAGAAGAAGCTTTCAAGACAAATTTGGCTAAGGAGGAGGGAGAAAACACATTGTTGTCAAGGTACAGTAGAGCTCAGAAGGCAGCAGTAGAAGAGATGTCAAGCGTAAGTGTAAAGGAAAGAGACAAAAGGAAGTGTAAAGGACTGAACAGAATAAAGTTCAAGGGGAGCAGAGAGAGACCGTAGAAATCAGTCATGAAGTGGGAGTGAGTGATGAACAAGGGTATGGGCAGAGAAAAAAACATTCATGTAGAGGGTAAGAAGTGTACTGTTTAAAAAGGCAGAAACTGAAGGTGACAGGACAGAAAAATGGTTGAGTGCAGTGTTTGTAGCAGGACTTTTGGAACTTTGAATCCACTGCTACTGATGTTTACAATTGGTTCTGTAGGTGTTTTGTGTCTGGATAAGACACTAAAGTAAGGCTTTGATTAATTGTGGACTGTACAGCTAAAAGAAGGGAAAATGAAATATGCCATTTGGCTGTGGCCAATGATTCCCTCCCTCTCCCTTGTTCTTTATGCTGCGGTTGACACATGCATGTTTTTCTGATCGCCTGTAGAGTGACACAAGTAAGAACCCTGCCTCGTTAACCATAAAGAACGTTTCCTCTATGGACAGCGGACTGTGGATTTCTTGCGTAGCAGAGAACATTGTGGGAGAGGACCAAGCCTCTGCTGAGCTCACGGTATTCTGTACGTATGCAGGCCTCCATACAGCTCCCAAGGCCAAACTGCATTGGCAGCAACTGTTTTGGGTATAAATATTTTTTGGGCACGCAGGTTGTTGAAACAAAATCCCTAAGGCATGTGAACTGTCTACTGCAGTTAATCCTGGGAGTAGCCCAGCCAGCAGTTGTGTTTTCTTCAGCCCTGCGTACTACAAAGAATGTGTTTCTAAATATTTTATCTTCCAGTTAAAATGATCTGTAAGTAAAGGTCTGAAACCGAAAATACTTAATGGCACCGTCAGTGTGGGAAGGTTTGTTAACGGTGTGCATGTACATACACAATGTCTTAGGAATTAAGTGTGAATGCATCAAAAGGCTCATAGAATTAATTGTAAGAGACTACAAATGTTTAAGTTCTTACTATCTAAAGCAACAACTGCTTTGTTCAAAAAATAACACGCTTGCAACATTAGTACTGCCAGATGTAAATTTATTTGTCATAGCTTTGAATAATACACTTGTTTGCCAGGCCCAAGGAAGGGGGAAGGGACATGTAGTGTAGAGGCACTCGCTTCTTAGATCTAAGCTCCAGCCTGAATTCATTTTATGTGAACTAGACAGCTTGTTTTCACAAGTTGCAACCCTCTGTTTAATTGAAGATGGGAATGGAACGCTTTGTAGATGGCAAACTTTGTTCAGCATGTGCTCATGACAGAGTAAACTAGAAAAATTACTGTAGATGTAGGTTTTTAGGTTGAAATTGGATATGTAATAGCTATAGGAAGGAACATAAACTAGAAATGTTTGAACAGTGTAAATGAGATTCTGAGCTTGGCACTGTTATGAGTGATAAAAGGTAGTATAACTAGATGAAATTGGATGCAGTTAAGAATAAATACCAAGGAAAATTTCCCAATAGTGAAATAATGGGCAAGGTGTTGGAATAATCTCCTGAGGAAAACAGAACAAGTCTGTAAACTTGAGGCATTTAGCAGGTTTGAACAAAGAATGAGAAAATGTATAGCAGAAAATCGTCTTTCCCTGACAGAAGAATCCAGGGAATTAAGTCATCTCTTCTGGCTTTGATTATGTGAAGAAAATAATCTGAAAGTTTGGATTCCTAGCTGAATGTATTTCCAGTACTACTTGTTTTGGCCAACTTTTAAATATTTTCAGTACTGTTGTGTTCCTTCAGCACTCTTCTGCACCATTTTTGCAGCAGAGTAAAGCTAAAATGTCTCTCTTCCTCTTCTCAGTGATGCAGTAACTGATCTTCTCACACCTTACAGGGTTTAAGTGATTTATCAGGTATTCAGTTTTTGTCTGAAACTAGTTTATTTTGTTTCTTTCTAAAGAACAGCTTCATTTCAGTTATAAACATAGTACCCTAGGCAAAGCAGGTGGGTTCCTGTGTGAGTATCCTCCAAATAAGTATCATTCTTACTAATAACATACTTTTGTACTGATGAATGAAAAATACTTCCCTGATAACTTTGGGGGAGGGAGGGAAGGTAAGAAAGACATGTTCAAAATATTCTGATGTTCTTCACTCTTTTTTTCAATATAGTTGCACCAAATATCACGTTTATTGAATCTCCAACCCCAGACCACCACTGGTGTATTCCATTCACTGTGAAAGGGAACCCTAAGCCCACATTGCAGTGGTTCTATGAAGGGGCTATACTGAATGAGTCTGAATACATCTGTACTAAAATACATGTTATCAATCAAAGTGAATACCATGGCTGCCTTCAGCTGGACAATCCCACCCACCTGAATAATGGTGCTTATACCTTACTGGCAAAGAATGAGTACGGAGAGGATGAAAAACGCGTTGATGCTCATTTCATGTCAGTGCCTGGAGATGGTAAGTATAATATTTTTTTATGTTAGCAATTGGAAATTGATGAGACCATGGAGGCAGTACTCCTGGCCAGTTTAACTACTTTGGAGGAAGATTTTTATGTGCCTTTTTTTTTTTCTCTCTGAATGAATGTCTTCAAGATTAGTTGTAAAATAATGTTTTTCTTGAGCATTTTCTTCTTGTTTATTGCTTCTTAAAGGAAGGCCATGCTAGTGCTCTGTAAACCTTCCTTTTGAGTAACCATCCTCAGTGCCAGCTAAGACTAGTTAAAGGTTGCTGTTTCTGAAGTGTTTTCTCAAGCCTCAGTTCTGATCCTGGAAGGCACTGAGTGCCAATTCAGCCACTCTGTAAGTTTTCTGCACTGCATATGAATGCAACTAGGCAGTGTATCCAAGGTCAAGGGGCATGCCTATGTAGCATCTAGTGCCTTGTTGCAAAATCAATAGTGCAGCCCAGTGAGTTGATGATAATATGTTGTTGAGGACACCAGAGGGAGCTGGAGAGAAAACAAGTAACCAAGAGGCAGGAGGGTCAAGGTCTCAGGTCCTCACAGGCATTTTGATGTCCAATTCCCATTCGTTTTGGTGGAGGTTGGGCACCTACATGCCTAGGAATATCCGTGCTCAAGATGGTTGCTGTTAAATATATGCATCTTCAGTTGCTCTAAAGGCTCTGCCTCAACCCTCCTAAATGCTCAAGCAGGCTCAAGGTGGACTAACTCATTGAACTGCAGGGACTACTGTAAGTGTTTGATGTTCACCGTGGTTTGATCTTTTGCCACGTCTTCAAAACCATATGTGAAGTGACTGTGAGAGTAAGAAGGCATACATATAAGCATATTGCTATATGTGGAAGTAAATCTGAGTGGACCTTGCACAGCTGGAGTGGAAATAAAGGCAAGTTTTTGTGCAAATAATTGCACAGTCATATCTGAAAATATGAGCATGTGTGTACCTTCAGCTTTTTAGCCATGGGATATAAGTAGCCTTCTTTTTTCAAACAGCAGTGTGCAGTGCTAATGTTATCTGGCAGAAAAAAAGTGAAGATTTAAATTCTCTCTCCTACATTGCAGGCTGCAGACAGTATAAATATGGTCTGTATTTTTTCCCTATCAGCTCAGTCTGCTGTAGGGAGAGAGATGGCTGGTCTTTTGCTTTCCCATCCTTAGAAGGAGAAGGTGAAGAGCTGATACAGCCAGGCTTTATTTACTGCTGCTGTCCTTAGTGCTCCTCTCCTCTTTTTTCTCTGGAGTTCTTCTTTAAATAGACTCATTACAGAAACATGCCATGGTTTCAGCTACTGGCATCCTCATGATCTCTAATACTGCATTATAACAGTTCACTAAAACAGTTCACCTGGTAGATGTTCTGTGTACAATGGAAGTTGTCTTACACCGTGATTATTTAATATGAACCTGGCTTCATTTTCTTAACAGAATAACAGTTCCTCTAGTACACTTAGGTGGATTTATCATTTTTTGTGTTTGATCCAAATCCCTTTTACTATTCTGTTTTTCCTTTATGCTTTTCCCTTGTCCACTGAAAATTTCCCAGTTGTGGCCTTTTAAATCAGTAAATAGAACTGTAGGTATCCTCCAAATCAGAAAGACAGCATTATTTATTTGTTCCATCCACTTCATACTCATAAGGAATATAGGTCTCCCAAGGTAATGTGTGCTGTGTTCTTTAAGCATTTCCCAAGATCTGTGGTGGATTAAGCTTCACAAAAAGAGTATAGAGGAAACTGGACTTTGTACAGACAGGATGTAACTACTTTAGAAATCAGTGCATAGTGGATGGCACCAAACAAGTCTTAAAAATTAACAACAGGGGAAATTGCTTATCTGCTTAACCTCCTCAATATTTGGGTTTTTTTCCTGTAAGAATTGTGGCATTGAGCTTTAGAAAATGTCATAACATTGTTGTCTCCTCCACTTAAGCTGGCATAAAAGCAAATGTTAAAAAACTAGAATCCTCTGTGCATTGTATTACAATTTTTGTTTTAAACTAATACTATTTAAAGCACTGTCAGGCTTTTTCAAACCCTTGAAAGGCTTTTTCAGTGCTGTCGTTACTGTGTAGTTTCTTCTTTTGGCCCACATATTGTACAATGAAGCATAAAGATTAAGGCCCACGCCCTGGTATTATGTTCATTTCCATGCATTCATGACTGGATTAAATACCAGCCCTGATGTTTCATGGGGTGGGGTATGCTCACTGAGCTTTAAACTGATTCTCTGGTTATTGCATCAATTACGGGCAAATGGTCTGAAGGTAAAAACAAAAGAAAATAAAAAAACCCCTCATCTATAATCCATATGTCTATCTAAATTAAATACAGCTAAGTCTGAAGCATGTTCTGTCATCAACAGTGTAATACTTCACTTTCAAAGTTGCATCAAATGTGATGAAGACATGATTAGTGCAAAGATCGTCTCAACTTCCAGCATGCTACTTGCAGAACATTTTTCGTTGGTCTGAGGATGCAGGCAGAAAGGGGAGGAAAGCATGTACCACAGTGGGATTTGGATTGAGTTAATGATAACACAGTTAATGTTGTAAATTAAGACTTTGTTTTAAATATGAAGGCCTGGAAGAATAAATTTCATATTCTATTAGCTAGATTTTTAACTTGATTTAATCTGCTAAAGTTCTTGGATTCATGTGAAGCTGTTCTTGCTGAGGATGACTTGATTATTTGAGACTACACTGCAGCAAACAGTAAGAAAGAAATGTTCATGTTTTATTCTGGAGGCTGTTCTCATAGTTGATCCAGAACAGCTAATGAATGTGGGAGACATTTTTACCAATAATAAGTATTTTTAATTAAGCTTATTCATCTATCAGCTTGCTACTCTAAAATTCAGCTGAAGGAATCCAAGTCACACAGTATCTTGTCAAAGTAAAAGAATATGTTAAATATGCCTTAGAGGTAGCATTTTGCTTATGTGGCATAACAACATGGGTCTGTTTTGCAGAAGTATGTTTTTAGATTGAGTCTTTTGCTGCTGCTTTATTCTGAAAATGCTGACTTTATGAAGAAAGAAGCAAGCAAACCAAGTGTAGTTGATGTGGTTTATAAAGATGAGTGAATAGGATAAGTCTCTTAATAGTTTATTTACACAACCACCTGTTCTAGCAGGGACCAAAACAACAATGTCATTCTGTGTTTGCCTTAATAATAATTGTGTGTAAATGTGCAAAATTACTGTGGTGAAGTTTAATGTTAAAATATTTTCAACTGATATTTTGATGATTGAGTAGATATGTTTTTATGTAGGGAATACTAAATAGAAATTTGGTGTTCGTCCAGCATCTTGATTTTTGCAACTTTATTTGAAGTATTTAGTTATATAAAAGGTATTTGAATGGAGTTGATGACTTCCTAGTTTATATCCCTGGCAGGAGTTAAGGGTTAAACTAATCTGATTATTTTATCCCAATTCCAGTAAACGGTAACAAAAATGTTGCCATTTAACTCAGGAATAAAAGCCTGGGAATTTTTTTGTTGTTTTTTTTTTTTGCTTCAGGTTGCAGAAGGTAAATTAGAAATACTGTCTTTCAATAGATGGATGTTTTATACCAGAAAAACTGAATCCATGAACTTTTATGGACAAAAACGCCTGGTCAGAAGTTGCTTGAGGAATGATAGTACAAGCTTTCTTCATTTGTTATTTGTTTCTGCAGATTGACATGACAGTTCTCACAGGGTCTATTAACCTATATCTCTGGATACTAGACTCTTCAAATGCATTTAAAAATAAACCTAATTATCTGCTGCCATTCTGCAAATAGGTTGCAACTCTGTTTAGTATTTTCACCAGATTCTCACGCTGTTGATATAAGCAGAAACAATGATGTTGTGGTCATACTTCTGCAGTGGGTTTATGCCAGTGTAATGCCACTGCTATGAATTTACTGTATAGTACTATAAAACGGAATTATGCTTTTTGAAGTTTGATTCATCTTTAGAGATTTTAACTATCTGTTAATTTTATTTCTGTCCTGGTTTCAGCTGGGATAGAGTTAACTGTCTTCCTAGTAGCTGGTACAGTGCTATGTTTTGAGTTCAGAGCGAAGAATGTTGATAACACCAAACCAACAAAAAGAAAGAGTAAAAATATTGAAGAGGTGATTAGGAGTCTACTACACAAGCTATGCTATAAACACATTATAGACCAGAATGAACGGCTATGTTGAAATACAACACAAGTATCTTTCAATGCGTGAATAGTCTGATATATGCTAATTTCAGTGGGCGTTCTGTGCATTATACTCACATATGTGCTCAGCCTCACATATGTGCAGTAATTAGAAAAAGCTGCGAATTGGAACTAGTAGAATTTAGAAAAAGTGTAGACTAGATGGGTATCCGTTTGCTTGTGTAAAGGCTGGCTTCTGAGACATCTGACTCTTTTGGTAGGAGTTCTGTTTTTGTATCAGCTGTGCAGGTGGCTTTTTGAAAGCATCCTTTTACAATGAAATGATGCTGCTTAGGTCATTCCTACCTCTAGCCCTTAACTTGCCAGCTCACAGCTAAACCGATTTGCTCTCACAGTGATTTAACAGCAAAATTTTTTCACCAGGTAAAAGTCAGTGATTGTTAATGCTCACTGAAGTCTGCTTCCACAGGTCAAGGAAAATTTTACCATTGATTTTTCAACAGGAATAGTTATTGTTGCACTTATTCCAGATATACATTAACAGCCGAAAGCAGAATTTTGCCCAGTTGGGAAA
Organism: Harpia harpyja; assembly: GCF_026419915.1. Lineage (NCBI taxonomy): Eukaryota > Metazoa > Chordata > Aves > Accipitriformes > Accipitridae > Harpia > Harpia harpyja. Next base: position 72,319,205 of record NC_068969.1, on the reverse strand, counting down.
TATGCTTGCCTTTGCCAGAGCTAGTGCCCTGTGCCTTACCTGGTTCACATGAAGCAAAATATTAACCTTTGGAATAGCTCTAAAATGGTTGTAAACGTAACCTGATAAACAAGTACTGCAATATATTGATGCTGCTTTGCATTTGTGTAGGTATTGATCATTGCTATTGCAAATAACACGCCAACTCTTAAAAAACTCCTAAAGAAACTCTTATTCTTTCAGCATTTGCAATCTATTTACAAAGCTTTTTCTTTTTTTTTTCTCTTCTCCATGTACAGGTAGTGGCCCAATTGTGGATCCAGACGTTTATGGTATATATTTGATTTCCTTTTTCTTTTAATGATAGAAATGAAGGAACTGAAACCATTAAAAGATTGAATGTCAGGCTCAGTTAAATTGAATGTCAGGCTCAGTTAAATGGAAATGGCACAGATTATAACACAATTCTAAAAGGTACTTTGTTTTTTTGGTTCTTCTCCTGCCTTATATTATTTAAGATACATGAGGGTAATATGATGTTTTACTTACTCTGCTGCTTTTGATTCACATTAGGAGAAGCATAAATCCACTGCTACAAATGGTTGCAGTTGATCCTGTAGCATGACAGCTGTCTGATGTAGCTCACAGGCGTGAGGTTTTGTGAACCTTTTGGAGGCATTTCTTGGAGGAAAAAGAGTTCGTGATTTCTCCTTATATAACTTTATTTTTTCAGGGGTGATTAAATAGTTGTTTTGCTTACAAAAATGTACCCCTAAATCCCACTTAAAAATGAGGTTGGCACAAGTAAGTTTTCCTGTAGGCAATTTATTTTGCTCTGTCCGCTTATTTGTACCTTCCCTTAATCTCTCTTGCATAAGCAGACCATCAACTCAGTGATATCTGAGTGTGTGCCAGAAGATTTGATGACACAGTGTTCACATTCGTTTTTTAGTTAGGTGAAATGTTTTGGTCTGTACCTAGTGAAAGCCAGTGTGCACTAGAATAGAAGCTGCAGAATGAAAAGCAACTGGCTAGTTTTACATAATACTTCTGGTATATTTCTGGTGAGCAGGAAAGTCCATCCTAACCAACATACCCAAACACCCTTTAGCTTCCAGCAGAAGCTGGATCTTGTTTGGAGTACTTTTTATTTGGATGAAATGGCCCATGACTCAAGTTTCCTTAAGCTGATTTAAATGTTATTGCTTTGATTCCATTCCATGTCATTAAACTTTAGCAAATGTGCAATTGAAGCATCAGTTTGGCTTTAAGTGCTTAGAAATACTAAAGGATAGCTTCCCCTCCCTCTCTCTCCAAATTTTTTTTTTTTTGGGGGGTGGTAAGGCGGTGATGGTTTGCACAATTTCTTAGTTGTGTTGTATTATATAAGCTGTATGCATTAAGATTTTGGTTCTGAGCTGTTTATCAAAGTCCTGATGCCTGTGTATGGCTTTATGTGAGTGCTGTGCTTCGATTGACTTGGGGAGGTTTCTGCTGAGACATGCACTTCAAGTTGCGCTGGCAGATCACAGCCTGCAAGACCTAGTCCTGATGAAAGCAGCCTTCCTTTTTATTCCTGGCTTTTCTTTCTGCTATTTGAAACTGCTTTCTTTGATCTTTGTTTCAGTGACTCAGTGCTTGCTTTGAGAAACACTTTGTAGTCCAGAGTGTTTCCCTAATTATTCCAAATTCTCAAGTCCACTTAGTGAGATGAATAAATGAGGCTGGCTGGAAAGTCTAGGAACTGCTACACTTCTTTGGAGAACCACTGCCTGGATGACTGACAGCGGGACCTTGGGGATGAGCTCCCTCCAGCGACTGAGTGGTTTTCATGACTTTTTTTCAGACTGCTCTATCTCTATGCTAACCTGTTTACCCACAACTTAGATTATGTCGGAAGGAAGATTTAAAGCATCACCCCCACCTTTTCTCCCCCCTGCTGCAGTCTTCCCTTTAAAATGCATTTTTCACAGCCTCGTGCTAATCATGTTGCAAATGTGCCTAGTGTAAAGTGTAAAGGCAGTGGCAGAGGATTTGATCCGGCTGGGCACTGGCACCATCTGTGTGTTTGTCAGTCTGTTGGCTATGGGTAAAGTTAATGGGAGCTCCAAGGTGCTTCCCTGCAAGTGTTGGGGCAGCTCAGGGCCAGGGGCTCCCCGTGGGGCTCCCCGTGCAGGCCCTGGCAGCCAGGCCCATCCCACCGCCTCAGCCAGGAGTGGGGCAGCCGGGGGGGCCATGAGCAGCTGCAACCCCAGGCATTGGGCACTGCCCTGAGGCCAGGCCTCGGCCACGGGTCTGCAAGTGGGCCCAGCTCAGCAGGGCCCATAGCCGGGCAGTGCCGGGCTGTGAGGAGACAGAAGATGGAGGCGACAGAGGGCAGGGGACCCCGGCCTCGAATACCCCTCTGCGTGGAGCAAATGCCTTCGTAGCTGGGTTTAGTCTGTCTGTTGGGAATTGACTTTCTGACTCCTGTGCTCCATGTGAGGTGATTGCCAAATGTTTTCCGTTAAGCGTTTTGAGTGTACAACGGGAAACAGAAGAACTGATGAGGTTGCAGCAGGCTGCGTGTTGTCCTGTTTGCTGAGGGGAGTCCCAGCTGCATGGGGCACCGCCTGCCACAAGCGTGGAGAAGTCACTAGTGCCTCCAGCTCACCTCTGCCACACTTCTTGGAAAAGGCAGAGAGGGGAGGCTGTCCTGGCCCCATCTAGGAAGTAATTGAGAGAAATAAAGCGACTCACCTTGGGCTGAGCAGTCAATCAAATGCAAAGCCAGCTTCTTTGGCTCTGAGTTCATGTCTTTGTGCCACGCTGCTTTTTCTAATATGGTTGTGAACATGGAAGAGACAACATGCCCCGTATCAGCTAACCCCCGAGAGGACTGTGCAGAGTGACCCCCCCTGGTGCTGGTATAACTGTGCTCTTGTCTGTAGCCTAGCCACCATGCACCTTGTTTGTGAAGTGGCTGCAAAATACTGCCCAGCCTCAGTTGCGATTCACCGCAGTTGATGTAGTCACAGGTGGCTGTGTGAGGTATGCGGCACCGGAGGACCTGGCCCTGAAGCGATACGAGTCCCACATAGCATGAGTCAAGAGGCGTGACCCTGTCTGTGTCAGAGTGCTCGCTGTCTATGTTGGGATTTCATAGTGAAATGAACAGGAATTTGTTTAACTCGGAATCACCCAGTTTTGGCTGGATAGCTGTTGCGCGTGTTTTCCTTGCCTGGCTTGCCCATTTCAAGAGGCTTTGAAGATCTGGCACTAGTTCAAATGCAAGTGCTTCACAGTTACACAGCAGGGAATGGCAACGCAACACCAGCATACTGACGTGGCCTACTTTAGCTCTTGCCCATTTTAATATAAAAGTGCATTCAGAGGATTCACAGACCAGACCTGAAACACTCTGCATTGTTCTCATTAGTCCTTCAGGGTCCCAATCTTGTAGGCTGAGGTACTTGTTATAAAGCCAGCTCTGCCTGCAAATGAATGAAGCAGAATTCTCGTCCTTTGCTGTGTCAGAGCATGTAGTCATGGTGGTGGACATCCTGAACAGCACCTCGTTTGAGTGTCCAGGTTGCTTGCGCAGGTGAGCCATTCAGGCAGGGTTTGTGCTGCCCAGAGTAAGGAGTGCTGTTTGTTTGCTTCTTGCTGCTGTTCTAACCTTGCTGCATAGGACGCTATAGGCATAGAGATGCAGTGCTAAGTCAGAGAATTCAAATGGTAAAAGACAAGGAAATTAAATTTTGTTTCTCATGAAAGCTCTGTATACTTAGTATGTATTTTGGCTTGAAAGAGTTCTATCCTTTGGCATGCATGGTGTAGAGCCAAAATAGACTACGTGAGCTGATCAGACAACCTGACTGTACTGACTGTAGCACTGGTGCCAGAGGTAGCTGCGTTGCTTCATATACCAAAAAATCTGCAGCCTGCCGAATACATTGCAGAAGCAAATGTGTTCATGCATGCATGAAGACTAAAAGCCCAGTGCAGCTAGCATTGCCGGCTGAGCTCTTCAAACTGCGCTTGGGAGCTAAAGAAGATAAACTCTGCCGAGGCGCAGGCCCTCCCTGCCCTTGCTCAGCAGCAGCTCTGTGGTCAGAAGAGTTTCTGCCTCTGTAGTTAGTGAGAGCTATGCCTCTGTGTTCTGCTTTTTCAGATTCACAGTTAAAATTCCATCTGTAGGCTTATGGCACTGATTTTAATTGATATGTGTAAAGAAATGGGCAATTAATTGCAAATTTAAATTACAATGCTGGAGGTGCATTTTTTAATAGATGCAGTTATTACCCTTGCTTGTTTCTTTCATCTGCACACATTACACTGATAAAATTGAAATGTTATGTATCTTCCCAGATGTAATCATAAAATATGTGCATTTTTAAATTTTACTTTAATGCACATTTCTCTAAGTTCATATGTATACTATTTAATTCTCTTTATCTCATTTGAATAATTTTGACAGGAAATCATAAGCTGTAAATATCTGTGTTTCATTTTTAAATAATTATAAGTAATTAAGTCATGTTCATTCTTTTGATGGAATAGTTCTGAATTCACCGCTGCAGACCTGTCAGTGGAATTATTTTGATAGGTCAAATTTCTTCATACCATCTCAGGCACTTAATTTTTTAAAGGTTTACCTGTATGACAGTTTGTTATGGTAAACTGTAACCTCTGTGCATACAACAGTATTTTGTATTATTTTTTAAATGAAGAAAAACAGCTATTTCACATTTGGTAGTAATAAACTAGCTAAAAACCCATCTGCCAAGTTCTCCTCAGCTAAACAAAAGTCCCCAAGCTAGTTTCTAAGACTGTCCTATATTTGGCTGAATACAAGGCTGGAGAAGTTAAGGGTAGAGGGCAGTCTTTCATTTTTAATAGGAAGTCAGAAGCACATAAAAATAGCTTTATGGATGGAGTTCTTATTTAACTCTAGTTTTTCCAGTAGAGATATACTGGTGTAGATTGCTTCTCTTTTCAGGTTTGTCCGTCACAACACATTTGTTCAATTAGCTGCCACAGGGATCCCCCCAAAACGTTCCAGCTATATTAGCAATTATGTATTGTTTCCAAAGAGCTCAGAGTCCCAAGAGTTGTTAGTGGCCTTACCATCTTATAAAGCAGAAATAATGAAGACAACCCTTTCCCCCCTAAGGTTATGAAATTATAAAAGCAACATTTTTTCCTTTTCTAAGAGTATGAAACCACGCCCAATGATCTTGGAGACACCACAAATAACAGTAATCAAATCACTTCTACGGATGTTTCCAACAAAGAGAATGAAGATAGCATCACTGTAAGTATATACATTGTTTCCTTATCTGTAATCTTGGCGGACTTTCTGGCTATGCAACTCACAAAACTGCAGACATTGTAATAGGACCCTGAGCTACCACAACACCAGAGGTATTACTGTGTTGTGATCAAAACTAAGGAAAAAAGGAAAAAAACCAAAATCAGTGTTCCTCACTCTTGTCCTTCCCCCATTTTTTGAAAGAGTGAATCACTTTTCAGTCAAAGTAAAATTGCTAGTTATTTTGTTTCATGCTTTTCCAAATAACTAACTGTAATTTTTTAGCCTAAGACTTTGCTTCTAATTTTAGTCAAGGAGAGCAACTCTTTGTTTACAAAACAAAGTCATCCAAGGTAATTTGAAGATTGTTGTTTGAATTCCAGTCCTGGAGTCAGCTCTTCCTTACAGGGAGGAGGTGCTGCAATAAACTTTCAAATTCTAATTGTATGTTTTTAAAACATTATTTCATGTAGGTTTTTGATAGAATAATTTGCAGTAGATTTTAGTATAAGTAGCTGAACTGATGGGCCACCTCTGCTGCCTTGCCTTTCATGCTCTTCTGAACTGAATTGTTGGAAACTGGTAGTGGGTGGCCAGCCTGGTTGATATTGCAGCCTCCCTGTATAAGTGACTCAGTAAAGCAGCGGGCAGTGGAGAGCATGTGTGTTCACAAACCAGAGAGCAGACTGTGAGTTGGGACACTGTGCTAAAAAATTGATAGGATCCTGGACAGTCTTGTCTTGTCTGATAACAGAATCATTGAATGGCTGAGGTTGGAAGGGACCTCTGGAAATCCTTTGGTCCAATCCCCCCTGCTTAAAGCGGGGCCCGCGTGGCTGCTCAGGGTTGTGTCCACTCTGGTTTTGATATCTCCAGGGATGGAGACTCCACAGCCACTCTGGGCAATCTGTACCAGTGTTCAACCACCCTCACAGTAAAAATTCTTTTTCCTGTGTGCTTTCCTTATGTGTTTTCTTGTAACATGCCACTCTGTTGGAAGGGAAAGAGGTGATGTGCATTCCCTCCCACCTGCTTTGAATGTGCAGGATGTTGAAAAAGTTGTTCTCAGAGGTGTCTGAATCTCTGTTCTTTGCAGGATAGAAGAAACCTCAACAAGTGGCTGTTTTCTGTACTCTTTGATCTGAGTGCAAATGTTTCCCAGTTGAAATGAATCTCTTTACCTAACTGGGTTAATCTGAATGTATGCTGAATGTCTTTGAAGGTAGTTCATAAGAACAAAACAAGCAGATCTGTTTGTGTCCTCTTTTTTAGGTGTATGTTGTGGTGGGAATTGCAGCATTGGTGTGCACTGGCTTAGTAATAATGCTCATTATTCTGAAGTTTGGAAGACACTCTAAGTTTGGGATGAAAGGTAAGCAGGGTTGTTTTTTGTACCTTCCAGAATTGTTGTGGGTTGTATGAACTGATACTACAGGCTTCTACACTGAGAGCAGTCAAAATACCTAGATTAAGTGCCATCACATTTAGTGTTTTGTTTATTCATCAGGTAAGTAAGGGCAGAGGCAGATGTAGACAGAGTGTAGAATTTTGGATCAAACTCTTCTACTTCTCTTTTTTTCTTACGACAAATCCCATTTCTCTCCCTTCTGCTGCAAAGGCCCCTGGGACACTTCCTGGAGTAAAATATTACTTGAGTCAGTGTAAGTAGGAAGAAGATAGGACATGAAATTTATTCTGATATGAGTTTGATTGCAACAATTTGATGAGAATCTATGCTGTATGTAAGAGGTACTTCAGACCACACTACAATGTCACGTTAAGGAGATAGATTCAAGGGGAAACAACGGCAAGAGCGGAAGGTGCATTTGCAGTGGATCCTGTCATACTGGTGCTTTCTGACAGATGCATTTTCTTGAGCTTCTGTTTGTATCTTGGGAAGTAGGAGCTGGAGACAGTGGCAAGTGCTTATGTCCCTGTGGAAGGGGGAAATCTCAGCCCTTCCATTTATTCATTTTACGGCCAGATGGAGGTATGTGTAAGACGGAGGTACATGCAACAGTTCCATTGCTGTACTATTTTACTGATATCATCAGTCTGTGTCTGGCCATGTGGGTGAAATTGTATTAAAAAAAAAAAGAGAAAAAGAAAAAAACTACTTGCTGTCTTGTTGGGAGGACTAGAAGGTGCTTTGCTGTGTGCTAAAGGAGATGAGCTTTTGTTCTTAAGATGTGTAGATGAGGGTCTGTGGAGAGAGTGGTGAGTAATCTTGTAGCAGGCACCTGTTAACCTCATGTCCTTCCTCTCAGCTGTGCTTATGACATAGTACCACATGGATGTATATTTTGGTAACCTTACTTGCTCTTGACCAGTGTTCTTTTCAGAGATATCTACTGTGTATTTTGTGTTTCTGTGTTCTGTTTAGAGGAGAGTTCCTGGAACAAATGAGATTTGAACAGAGCAGGAATGTAGTCGGTGCAGATAGGTTGCTGGGATGGTAACCTTTTATTTCACCTCCTCCTGATATGACATAGTCTCTGCTCTTTGGGGTAGCATTAAAAGAGGACAGTCATTGTGAAATATCCTGAATAGCAACATGAAGCCAGGAGGATATAGCTGCAGAGTTTTGGCGAAAGACTAGAAAAAACTTTCTGTGACTGAAGAACAGTTCAGCCTAAATTTTATTTGTGTCTGAAGCTTTCTGAATTGCATTTAGAGAGCTGAAGTAGGTGGAAACTAAATGCAAGCAACGATGAGAAGTGTCTGATGTTAGCTTTTTAAAGCTGAATGCTTGTTAGGTTTTTCAAAATTTGCATTAAATATTTCAACACGACATTATTGGAGGAACTAGGAAGTAAACTCTAACCTGCGGGAGAATGCACAAAGTTGCATTTTGTGTGGTAACACGTTAAGTTGCCTTCCAGGAAGCTACTTACATGGTGGTTATGTTTTAGCATATTCAAGTACAATCTCACAAAAATAATGCTCTTGCCTGATCAGTAAGTTTGAACTCAGTAGTTTTTTGCTGCAGAATTGTCCATGTAGACCATATTTTAGTAAGGATACACTTTTGGGGGAGTAACTATATGAAATTATGAAAAGGCAGCAACCTCATATATGGTGTATATTTTTAAATTTGAACAGTCATGGTTAGGAAGATCAGTAAAATGAGTTCACAGTTCAGGTACACTCCTTCAGAAACTAATCACGGGCATGGAATGTGTGGTAATGGTGAAATATCACTGTGAGCTACAAATAACTCTTGAATGTTTCATTAGAAAGGAGTGACCTTCAGTTGTCCCTGAAGTGAACCTCAGACTTCTCCAAAGTTTGCATTCACACCTGAGCTTCACATTCTGGATCTATCTGTAGTCCAAAGTCCCAGAAACACCCTCTCCATTTATCATCATCAGTATTATTGAATTTTATATTAAAGCAATATTTAAAGACCTGAGATTAGAACACCAAATCGATATGTAATACCCAGACTAATAATAAAATACTACCTGCTCTGAAAAGCCTGCAGCATAAGTATATATCGAGAATTCATAACAGAAGATAAGCAACCTGGGGTATTTGAGCATGAGGAAAATAAGGCAAAGGTGAAGAGAAATTTTTTGCAGTCAGTATTGATCAGTACAATACGTTTAAAATGTGTGTCTTTGAAACTCTGAATAAAAGGATCAAGCCAGCTACCTGTGAACTCCTTGAGTCGTTTGCCATTGAATTCAGCGACAGCAAAATTAGTCCCAATTTAGCATACAGACATTGTGTTATAGTTGGTGGTTTAATAAACAGTCTTAGTAGGAAAGTGGGAAGGAGTGAAATATCCAGATTACCATTGAAAATATTTATAAAACAAGATTAAAAAATCTTTTTTTTTCAAATCTTCCCCAAAATATTAATGAATATTTTGCATTCATAAGAAGGAACTTCCTGAGTTACATCAGGCAGAAATGCAAAAAAGGCTGTGCTTCATTTTTCTGTTACCTTGTGAGAACAAAACACGGTCACCTCAGACACTCTGTCATTAAATGTCTCCCTACCCTTCTTCAGTAAGCAGTTTGGAAAAAAACAAAATAGTCACTCAGTAACTGGAGCAGTCAGACTGGCACTCAATGGTATTTTTCATGTAACCGTGTACATGGAAAAAGTGTTCCACTGATAATCAGAAAAAGAAATGTGTAAATAGGCAATCAGCACTGTGTGTCCCGTAGGAAATGTCTTTATGTAAGGGATGAAATTTTCACCCCATTTGGGTTCACAGCAGGCATCTGCAGCTTCTCAATGACATTGTTTTATGCCTCATATTTTTAAATGCCAGCTTATCCCATCTTCTGCATGGGCATCATCTGTCCACTTAGACTGTGTCCTTGCTGAGTCCTTCTGCGCGTAAAGAGCTTGAGCATGATTGGAGTGTGGGACTGACAGTGACAGCATCCCCAGAAAGAGATGTGGAGCAAGTGGTTGTGTCTGAGCTGTGCTGCATCAGAGCTGCCCGTACTGGGCAGAAAAGAGTCCAGTTTATGTGATAGGGAGCACCAGGTCCCCTGGGAGCTTCCAGGACTTTGGCAGTACTGATCAATCTCTTACCAAGATCTGTTGAAGAGCTGTATAAAAGTAACTTGCCCTATCTTTCGGCTTCTCTCTTGATTTTGTATATCTAAGGTGAGGGGACAAATTGGGATATGTTAATTTCACTCAGTTACCTTTCCAAATGGTAGTAATAAAGTGTTTTTGCAGGTAAGGAGGGCAAGCAGAGCACTTGTTCACTGCCATTAACAAAACAAAAACATTTTGTTTGTGATGTTCTGGATTTTGGTTGAAGTTGGGTTGCACTGTATGAGGCAATTATTTTAGTTCTTGCTTTGCTTCTTTTCACTCTGCCTCTTAGAACTAGGGGAAACAGCAGGTTCTGATGATTAATTTCAGGAACAGTATTAGTACAGAACTGGTCTGTAATCTGTGCTAGAAGAGACTTGAAACAGGGCTAGTACAGAAAACCAATACTGTTCTTTCTGCTCTGTGGATAAACTCTCATGTTGTGCTAGACTTCCAGACTTCCATTGCAAAATTCATCAGAGTAACTGGTGAAACATAATGCTATTTCTCTGCTTGTGTACATTTTAAACATCTTCTTATACGGGGTCTGTTGATAACAGCTTTGTGTGAAAAGCTGCTTTTCATTGCTTGAATCTGGAGGTGAGGTTTTTAGACCCTTGCAAGATGCTGCAGCATAAATGGTGAAAGCTTCAGTTAATTTCTTAAATGTATTCATTAAGATTTGTGGGTTGCTCTCAGGAAACACCTTGGCTGGCTTGCTTGCTTGCTGGAGGATGTGAATGTGCTTATGGTGGGAATTCACTGAAGGCTGCCATGACAGCTCTTACCATTTTGTGTTTATTTCTGACTCCATCTAACCACCTTATGAAACTGAAAAATAACAAAAGAAACTGGAATAGAGAGGGCAGGGGAAGGTTTGTGAACTCCCTGGGAGGATTTGTGGAAGAATAATTCTAGTCCTGTTTTATTCTACCTCCTGTGTTTAAAAATAAATTTAAATAAACAACTAGTTGCAGCATAACCAACCCGATACACAGTTTGCAAATGTTAATGTAGCAGCATGCGACTAAGCTTGAATGGAAGTATGGAGGAAACTGATGGAAGATAAATCAGTGGATAAAGTTTGAAATAGCATAATTCAGTTAAAAGGATGAAAACATTTTTGCTGATTTGAACTATTCCAGCAACAAGGCAATATCCTTAGTGCTCCTTGCTTTCTAGGAAAGCTGTAAGTGGATGGTTATGGACAAGAGTTTTATCACAGCTGTTATACTGTAGAGATAAATGGAGTTTCTGTAGGTTTTACCAAAATCAGAAAGGAGAGAGAACCCACTCCTCTCCAAAGCAGCCCCTTCTGTCTTTTTAAGAAGTTAACAAATAGAATCTGACAGAAGTAGAGGGAAACATATGTGTACTTAATCCCTTTGGGATGCGAGGGGTTTTTCTGAATGTTTGTATGAAGTTTCTGTCAGTGCTTTGAGCTGTGTGCAGTAGTGCAAAGGTAAGGGAACAAACAGTCTGAAATTCCCATTGTACTTAAGCAGTGCCAGCTATCTTCTCATGTCTGTGGGCTTGGGTGTCACGCTTTGAAAGGTGCTTCTTCCTCAGGTGCTCTCTGAACTACCTACCATGTCTAAACATAAGTCCTGACTGTGAATGCTTCACCCCTTTCACAGTCTTTCAAGTCTGTGCAGTTCAGGGGACAGAAGTTTGTCTTTCTCTGATCAGGTAATGAGATTGGGTTGATTTAAGAAAGAAAGCAGTGTCCCTTTTAGGACAAACGCCCCAAAATACTACCTTTCCTTCAAGCCCTTGCTAGCTGCTTGTCATTGTTTTTGAGTTTAAGTTTAATATTTGGACTATCAGTCAGGATGCTGTGCTCTTTCACCAAGCTGATTAAAAGTTATGAACACACCCATGGATTTTGCCTGTCAAAGTCAAAACAGGGTATTTTCTCCAACTTCATGATAGCTTTTTCTCTCATGTGATTTCTATAACTTTTGTGCTGGGCCATGAACTTCCTTGAAAACTTTTTAATTAAAAGCATTGTTTATTCCAACAGGAGCACATTGACAGTTGAGGAATATTTTTTCTTCTCTGTGTGTCATTCACTATCTTTTTTTTGCTTGTAAACTCTTGTTACATTTGAGCTTTGGTCCAAAAAACAGTACAGGAGGGGGCAGCTTGAAACTCATCTTCAGTTGCAGCATGTTTCTCGGTTGTCTTACAGTATTTCAGTTTGGGTAAGAAACACTGTATAACTGCTTGATAAAAGCCTCTATACAAAGCAATTTTGTCATTCTGACACAATGCATCCATGACAACGTAAAGACTTTAACCCTTATTTACCCAAGTAATCATATTTACATGACTTTAAATAACAGTGCTGTCCAGGTAAGAGTGGAGTGCTTTACCGTTCTGTCTGAACATGACCATTATTGAGGCTTTTGCATATTCTTTTGGATGTAACTTTAGGGCCAGCAGGAAAAATGTTTTCTGTCTTATTTGTCTGTAAGCATATAGCAAATGGTCACTGTATTCTCTGCTTTAATACATTTTACTTGACTTCACGTTGTTGTGGGAGACAGGGTGATTGCATGGGATTTCAAAACAAACCCTGCTTCATTCAGGGCATTCAGATTTTGGAGAATTTAGATGACTCTAAATGAGTATTTTGAAGTACTGATATGGGAAAAGGGAGAGCTGTTCTAACTCATGCGTTATCACGTCTTGCTTAAGCAATTGAGTTGCTTATAGACTAGGAGAAGAATGAAGTGCAGTTAGACTAGAAGAGCTTGTACTCCTTTTAATTCTAAACCAAGTACAAAATAAAAGCTTTGCATCTTCAGCAAAGACCTGTAGTTTGACAAATATTATCTAATGTTCAGATTGGTCTGCAAGAAGCTTGGAGTGAGGGCTTCCTGGACAATTTTACCTTGTTTGCCAGGTAATTAAGAAGATCAGTTTGCGGCTTGGGAACATGCTTAACTGCTTGACCTTCATCAAGTCACAGAAATGCTGAACTTTCTGAGTTTCCATTTGTACCTATAGAAGTGATTTTGTGCTATATTGTACCTACCCAAATGCCGATTCTGTGGGTGTTGATCCTTTAATGTCTTCAGAACTTTTCATTATTTAGTCAATGAGCAGAATATAAAAGAGGGATTAATTCATGTGAGTCAGTGTTGTAAGATAAGATGTAGAAAAAAATGAATGTGCTCAAATCCTCAGTATTTTTAGTGAGTAGACATGTAAAGGCAATGATGATATTGCTCATCTGAATCACACACAATAAACTATTTTTATTGTTTGACATTGGCATTCCAGTCCCCGCAGTCATGGGCAGATCATACAAATTGTCTGTCTCAGGTGCATCACTTGTATAATGGGGGCAGTAATAGTTACTTATCACATGAACATTTGGAAGATAGAGTTGTTAATGCTTCTAAGGACCTTAGTCTGAAGGAGCAAATTGCTTTAAGTACTTCAAAGAATGAGAGTTCTTATAAACTGATCTGTGAAAGTAATTTTTGTAGGGGATTTTACAAAGATATTAAAATATTTAAGCCACCGTTCTCTTGTGTTCCAATAAAGAAAAAGAGGTGTCTCTTAAAGCATGTCACCCTATCAGAACTTACTGTTAGGCATTTCTAGGTTTCCATTGTTATTATTTATATAAAATTTGGTCTGTAGGTCTCAGCTTTCTGTTTTTGTCTGCTACTAGTTTTCCTGAGTCTGATCCTAAAGTGCAAGATGTAAGAGAGGAACGTAGCTCTGGTTCTGCAGTAGGAACAAGCTAGTGGACAATATGCCCCATATATAACAAAGGATTTAGGGACACATCTCAAATCCAAAGCTGGGGAATTTTTAATGATGACATGGTGCATTTGACTATGCTCTCCTTTGGTTGCAAAAATTCAAACTCAGCTGTAATGATTGAGGCAGAAAAGGAGTTATTAACTTGAGAGCTTTTCATGATTCAGAGTACTATACTGATGGATATTATTAACACAGGAAAATTATCTGAGGCCTCATGCCTGTTATTAGTGAAAATATATGGAAAGTGACTGTAAACAAGTACCTGTTGTATTCCACTCTCCCTCACCCAAAAAGAAGTATACACTCCTTGAGTGCACATGTATGTGGTGCGCATGAAGTGAAATGAACTGGAGAACTAGGGAGATGCTGAGTAGAGGACAGCTTAGAGACAAAATGGAAAGAGACTGAAGAGAAATGACACTAATAATGGATTAGAGCTGAAAATCACAGCTGCCAGGGCTCTACCTTGATAGGGGCCAAGACTTACAGGAATAGCACAGCTCCTAGGTCAGGGTAGTGGCAGAAGAGAAGAGTCAGTCTTAAAGGTGTAAACTGCAGAGACCCAACCCCATGTTCAGTCTACACCTACGTTTGCTTCACAAGTCTTTATTTTACAGAGCCCAAGAGTTCCTCTTTTAGTTTCTTATGTGCAAAGGGTGAACACTTACTTGCTTTTGTATGAACTTTTGTCCATATGCAGGTCATGCTGTTTTGGGAATGCATTAGTTAGTGAGGGCAGATTGTGGTTTAGCCCATGGAGAATTTTAGAGAGAAATGAGACTGGACATAGGAAGAAATATGAGGACGAGAGGAGTAGGAGGTGGGAGGGAAGGTGGGTCATAATAATTAAATGTTTACATGTAATCAGAGTGAGATGAGACACAAAGACAGGTTGGAAGAAGTATTCAGAAGTGGGGAGTGAATGGGATGAAGGAAAATGAGCAAAGAATAGCAAAGCCAGCCTATGGGGTTTTTTTGTTGTTGGGGGTTGTTTTTGAGTGGTCCCAGTTCTCCAATGCTTTAAGCACCATTTACTACAAAGTACATATGTGCTTGGTTGTGATCACCATTTGAAGAAATGTTGAGGCTAGATGATGGTAGAAAACTACATGCTAAAAACCAAGCAGTTCTCAAACAACATGGATGGGAACATGGATAGTAGATAAATAGAAGGTATTCCTGGTGGAGATGAGGTCCATTGTATGTTCTCCAGCTAGGGAAAAGGCTAATATGGAAGTAGCTGCCAGCAGAGGTGCTGTTAGAGGCTGCTCCTGGGCGCTGGTCCAGCTTATACTTACTCAGAACAGCTAAGGCTGGCAGACACTCTGAGAGTGTCTAGTCCAACCCTCTGCTCAAAGCAGGGTGAGCAACTGCAGGTTGCTCAGGGCTGTGGCCAGCTGGGATTGAATATCTCCAAGGATGGAGACTCCACAACCTCTCTGGTCAATGTGTGCCAGTGTTCAATCACCCTTACAGTACAATTTTTTTTCCCTTATGTTTAAATTAAATTTCCTCTGTTTCAGTTTGTGCCCATTGCTGCTTGTTCTGTCACTGGACACATTGACTCACACTGCAGAGGAACAAAAAAGGGGTAAATAAAGGTGGCGTGTGGACAAAGATGCTTTTTGAGCTGTTCTGTGTTGCCTTTGAATACTGTCTTAATTGTGAAGATGGGAATACTGAAAGATTGCAGTAGACCACATGCTATTTACAGTACAGTGACATATTTTTCAGGGAAATTATTTGGCTCAGGTATGTGAGTCTCAGTTGAATAACACCACTGGGGATTACAAGTATATGTTGCTTAGGACTTTGCTCCACTCCTTTACAATACCTGTCGGATTTTATGTGAGTTTCCTTCCATTTGCATTCCTCAGCTTTCAAAGACTGACATAGGATTCCGTGCCTGATTGAGTTGCATTGATTTCTGTTAACGGCTCTGAAGTTTGAACTTTTTTTTTTCTTTTCTCCTGAGCTTGGGACAAACCCTGTGCTTGTCCTGAATAGTAGATAATGCAATTACTGTGCTTCATAAATTTCTGTTTTTAAATGCCTGGCCATGGTTTCTACTTATCAATTCTGTTAGCAGATGCCGAGATCTTAGTACAGTTGGGGTGCCCTTTTTTCTTTCATTCCTGTAAAAGCATTCAGTATTGAATTTTGCACAATGGGAAGATTCATCATGGGCTCAGAGCCTGGCTGGCACACAGCACTGTGCTGTAGCTCTCCTCACAGCTGTTGTCGTTCTGCTTCCTGCAGTGGAGCTGCGTCTTTCAAAGTAGCATGGGTGGAATCACAAAAAATGAAGACTTGTTTAAGTATGTCCTAGGCAAATGTGTGTGTCTAAAAAAGCCCCACAAACAAAAACTGCTCAGAGACTGAATATGATTTTTGAAGTTTTCTGATGTTTATTTGAACTTTCCCCAAATCAGGCAAACTGCTTGTTCTTTCTTGCCCGATTTTGCAAAAACACACAGGGTAGCCTTTTATCAACAGCTTCCTTTAATGCATCTGAAGATGCCTTTATTTTGTTTGTACAGTCTCATGGCATTACACTCCTTGGATCTGAATATTTGCAAAAAGCATCAAGAATAGATTTTTTTTTGCCAGGTTCATGGTGTTTCTTCTTTCAGAATGAACAAGAAGTGCTGTAAAGCCATTGTTGTAGCAATGCCGTTTCTGCTTAGGAAGAAATGAGGAAGTATAAAAGTTCACAGGAATTAAGAAGAATTAAGACACAAGGTAGCCAAGCTACTTGAATATCTAGTAATAGGAACACTTTAGGTTTTATTTCAACTCTGGGTAAAAGTTCAAATAAGATTGTTTTATTTGAATTAATCCTTGTTATGTCTCTTTTTCACACACACACACCAATGTATGTTTATCATCTCACAGGATAGCTATAGCCTGGGAGCAGCTTTATATATTAGCTGTTGACACAGCCCCACCACTGCAGCCCATGAATTCCTCAAGATGTTTTCTTTATGGGTAGCTGAACACACCTTTTCTAAGTGACTCATAGCTGTTCTCAGTTGTTCTCTTCCTGGAGATACTGTACCACCACAGTGCTTCCTCACTGGTGTGATCTAAGTGTGCCTCTGTCCCTCACAGTGGCCACTGTTTTAGCTTTTCACATTTACTTAGTTAAGACATTAGGGCTATATTCAGTCCTCAGCCTGGATGATAATCCAGTGTAAGGATCAGAATAATGTTTTATAAATAATGCCTTTTTCCATATAAATGAGTGATGAGGTGAAATGGGAGTGGTCTTCTCTGTTTTGAAGTAGCTTTTTGTGCTTCCCTCAAAGCCCATTTTCTCCTAACACCTGCTTTCTACATAAAAATCAGAATTGCCTTTTTAAACAAGAGTGTCTCATTCTCTCTTTTTTGACCTCTGACCCGTTTTGTCCCATTTAACGCTGTTCACCTCACCAATACCGGAAACCAGGAAGAATGAGAAACCAGATCTAGCAAAATGAGACCAGTCTTGCTTCTTTGAGATTTTTTTAAAAAAATTAAGTCAGGGTTGAGAATCTTTCTGTTTTGTTCTATTTGATATTTTGGAGCTTCTTAAAATGGTGGTGAAGTGGGAGCAATGTAATAGGGTCCTTTATAATGAAGTAAAATGGACAAATTGTTCAGTTACTATTATTTATTCTAGGTCAGGATTTTTTCTTAGCATTAAAGGTTAATGCCACTGTTTCTTCAACTGCCTGGTGTAGCTGAATGCCCTGGAGCACAAAGTGGAGTAATGCAAACATGCAGGAAGTATTTCTAAAAAGTCCTTCATGTGTCCCTGATAGATGACAAAGTATTTGTTGTGAAGCTTCACTTCTTCCTGGCAGTTCGGCCAGCCAGTCTGACTGTGGTCCTCTTCCCTCTACCAGCCCCTTTCCTTCTTGCTCACCCTCGGCCTTGATGGTCTGATAATCCAGAGCTGGCACATCTGACAACTCAGACTTTTTCTGTCAGATTCATTGTGGATTTCAAATGCATCATCCTCATGGAGTGACAGGAGGGAAGAGGATAGCCTACAGTCATGGCACAATCTTTGCACTGCCACAACTCGCCTGCAGAGAGTACACAGAAGCATCCGCAGCTGGAGGAGTTCATTTGTAACCCTTGTGAGGAGTGCCTGTGTTCATGGATTTGCCTTCACATTCGACAGGGCCAGCCCCAACAAAGAGACGTGCCTTATATGGCCTTGTAAAGTAGGAGTAATTAAGTTCAGTTCTGGTCAGAAGATGTTGTGAGTAATTCAAACTTGGAGAGAAACACTCCTTAAAAATCAGTGAATTGAGTTACAATAGCGCTGTGTTTCACCTGGGAGCGCTCAGGCACAGGATCTGGTGACCATGGCTGAAACGTTTGTTACCGAAGGGCTTCCAAGAAACGTTTGTGGCCTAATCTCTCTATGTTTGTGCCCTTTCAAAAAGTTGCATTTCTATGACTTGTAGGAATAGGCAGCAGTAGAAATGTATGTCACATAAATACTCCTTTTTCCACAATAGTGTCTGAACCAGAATTTCTTGACACCCCCTAATTTTTTGGGAGGGGGCCATTGCAGTGTTCCCTCCCACCACCCCTAGAACTGCACTGTCCTTTTCCTAGGGCACATGGGGATATGTACTAAGAGCAGCCCATGGTTTAGGTCTTCAGCTGGCTCTGATGCAGCTGCTCCTTTATTTAATGTCTCTCACACTCTAGCTGCTTGAGGGTCAAATCAAAACTGGCAGTCAAATTCTGTGTTTGTGGCTACCACCAGCTAAATATTTCTGCCCACTGCCATCCTCTCAGAGGTTCCTGTGACGTCTCACAGCCCTCAGTCACTTTGGAGAGCAGTAGGTAGCTGCTAAATTTCTCTTTTTCTGTGCTTCCAAGTGCCAGCTTGCCAGCTAGGCAGGTATTGTAACTACTTCTCATGGTGCCTGAAGCTTGTGCATTGCAGCTGCTCTTGCAATAGCCTCTCCCTGCATGCTTCAGGCAAACATTAATGCAGGCTATTCTGCTGCCATCAGAAGAAATCATGCAATCTTCCAGTGGCACAGTAAACCCCAGGTGCCCTGTGGGTGCAGGTTGTGAGCCAGGTGAATGGCACAGAGCCTGTTCTGTGCCCAGAGGCTGTGAGTTTGAGTGATACAGCTATTAAGCATAAAGGTATCACCACTGGCATGTGAAGTCTTTGGGCTGCAAAGGTATTCTGGTTAAGTGTGACTACACGCTTGCTCTGTGCTTACATGATCCCTCAGGCAGATACTTTTGGCCCCTGTCAGAGGCAGGGCAACAGATGTTCATTTGTTTGGACCAACATGGCTGTTCTTGCATTCTACGCCTGCTGCACACAGAAAGTCTGGCAAGGCAGAGAAAATCTCCTTCTCTCTGCCTCTTAAGCACCCTGTTGCTTTGATAAAGAAGAGTATATATAAAGTACACATGGCTTTATTTTAGCAAAGTAATAATTTGAAATTTTTTTATAGTTGATTTAGGGTGAAATTCACCAGATGATCTAGCATGCATGCAGAGGAACCAGAGGAAACATTCTTCCTTTCGCTCCTTGGTAAAGCAGCCTATACCTGGGTCTTACACATGGCATATGATACGGGCCATGCACCATGCACAAGAGGAGCATGATAGCAAACCAACAGAGAAACTGAGGAACTTTTATGCTTTCAGGCTGTTGGTCCATACAGTCCTGAGGCCAGAGAGAGACTTGGACAGTTTGAAGGCCTGCTTTTCCCTTTGGTGTGTTTGGACAGTTCCTGAGCTCAGGTCAGAGTCTGTATGTTCCTGCAGGGGCTGGAAGCATCTGTCCAGTTGCATGGTTCAGGCCCAAATGTGCCATATTTGAATTGTGAGGAGTTAATATTCCTGGGAAAAGGATAAGACTGTCTTCCTGTACCTTCCTTCTACAGCAGCAATCCAGTGCAGTGCTGGTGTTTCCTGTGGCAGTTCTGGACTGACGGTTGTACCCTCGTGGTGCCAAAGGGAGAGGAATTCCTATTGTGTGTTTGCAGTCTTTATGCAACTGGCTGTGACCCATCTGTGTAGTTTGAAAAATGTTCATGCCACAATAGACATTCACTATTAATCACAATGACATCACCTAGCCTTTAAGTGCTTAGGTACTGCAGTGATGGTAACTTTCGCAAACTTTGACTTGCTCCCAGCAGCCACGACAACATTTTTGCTAAGTACAAGCTATGCTTACACAAACCGGTGCTTTGATTGCATAAAGCTGGGCACTGTTCTCACTGACCACTACCTGTACAAAAAGGATGTTCCTGTGCACTGTTGCATACACCAGCTGGCCTTGGAACAGTGATCTCTTTGCCACTGAGCTCCCATACTTTGTGCACACTAAATTAATTCCTGTCATTTATTACTTGCCTTTTAAGTACAAGGCATAGAGCTTCTGAGAGTTTCCCAGTGCCTTTTCCAGCTGTCCTAACTCCCAAGTTTACTTAAATTTTAATTAGATACTTCAGAGTTAGCTAGTTAGATACCTGTCTTTTTCCAACCCATTCCATTGCAGCTGACTACTCATAACATTTCTCCTCTGTTACAGTCCTGAAATACATTCAGGACAGTGAACAATATTATGGAAATGCTTTAATTGAAATGTTTTCTTTCAGTTCAACAACGTGGTCACCAGTTTGTTTTGCTTCAGTGTAAGAGGAAAAAAAAATGAAGAACCTCAGCTACAGTGGAGACTTCAGAATTCAGTGTTTTTTACTGTTACCTAGTCAAAGAGCTGTCTTAATGTTTAAAACTGAAGTAACGTCCCTGCTAAGTGGGGGGATTTTGGAAAGGGGATGAGGAA
This sequence comes from Harpia harpyja, assembly GCF_026419915.1. Taxonomy (NCBI): domain Eukaryota; kingdom Metazoa; phylum Chordata; class Aves; order Accipitriformes; family Accipitridae; genus Harpia; species Harpia harpyja. Next base: position 72,298,773 of record NC_068969.1, on the reverse strand, counting down.
GTGGGCTGCACAGAATGGATCATTGGTATCTAAAGATGTTGGTATGCTGATGGCATACTTCATTGAGAAAAAAAAATAAAAAGGTCAGCGAGCCTGACTCTTTTTTACACAATGGCCCCTTTATACTACCCTGCCAGTAAATGAGCATAGATGGGAATTGGACTCATTTAGACCGATGGGACTTAGCATTTCTTTGGGGAGGGTAGTACAGCAGGCAGAGGTCCTGTGGTTGGCTGTGTCAGCTGCCATGTGCATCTAGGAAAGTATCTTTATAGTAACATGGGAAACTAAATCCTCCCAGAGAATAGGTGGAACTTAATCCTGGCCTTTAGCTCCTCAATTAACCTTGGCACTGTAACACAGTGGACTCTGGATGAGGGAGGCATCTTAGAGTGGTTCTTAAATAGCTTCTTAAATAGGGGATGAAATATCAATGTTTTGCTGGAATACTGCTTCCAGCCAACATGACAGGACTTAAAAAAAGGTAACGAAAAGAGCCCCAGCTAATAAGGTCTCTCCTGAACCTGCTCTGGACAAGATGTGGACCAGGACCAATTCTCCTAGGTGTGTCTTAGCTACAAAAAGGTTATGGAAGAGGGAGTTTAAGGAACTGAATTTTCAGAGGGTGCCCTTAGCTGCACTTCAGATGTACCTGACTGCATTGGCTGGTGTGTGTGGAAAGCATAAAAGGTACAGCAAAAAGTATTTTGCTGATGCCAGTATGAAAACTGCATGTATCTAGTGGTAGATACGAACACAGGCTGTAGCCTGAACTGATGAATCCTTTTTACACAGACTGAGGGGTTCATGTATGTTCATGTTCGTGTTCACGTATGCTTACACATTCCTGGTTTGGTGTATAGCCTGTCAGCTATGGGCAGATAAATACCGTCCTAAGTGTGACTCAAAATAGTTTTCTGCTTTGTTTAACAGAACTTTATGGTGTTTGAATATTTTTATTTGTCCAGTAGAGTTATAGTCACTTAAAAAACAAATATGTCAATTTTTTCAATACTTCATGACTTTACTGCTTATGAGTCACCTTTTGAAATGTTATTGTAGCTCTGACACACTTCTGTTGTTTAATTTCACTAAAAGGGGTTGCTAATAATGCAAAACAGGTCTAAAATTTTAAAGATTGAAAAATAAGAAAAGTGAATTTTGCATGATTTTGCATGATTTTGTAGCCAGACTGAACAGATTAAGTTTTCCTTTTCTGCAAAATAACGTGTTGTAGTTCCTTGTGTAGATTTTCATCTGTCTTCAGTAGTACAAGTTGTTGGAGATTCCTTGTACTAGCATCACCTTGACTGCTACTTTGTGAAGAAAATTATGCTTTCTTTTCTTATTTCTGAGACAGACTGTAAGGAATTCAAGGATCGTTTTGTGAAGAAGTGTAGTGTGTGGTAGTTTGGATTGAACAAATAGTTTTGAACCATGAGTCAGGCAAAAGTCTTAGCACAGAAGGTGAATGGTATGTTATGTAAGCGTAATAGGAAATAGAGTCATGGGTCAGGACTACACTGAGTAAGGTCTTGGATGCAAACCAGCGAGCTCATAGGCAGAGGGGCTGATATCCAAGAATAAGACTGGGTGAACCTCTTGCAATTCATTCAGTGAGCTCAATGAGAAATACAGGTAATATTTTGAGAGACAGATGGGATTACTTTTTTTTTAAAAAGGGGAAGATCAAAGCCTGCCTTCCCCGTGGGAGAAGTTAGGCTAAGTGAGAAATGGTACAGAAGAGCGAGGTGGGGGTGAAAAAAGAGGTAAGTGAAACTATGAGGGGAGATTTTTGGGTCCAAGTGAGAAGACTAGAAGAGGTGAGCAGGTAGGGAATTTCTTAAACTGTGATGGGGAAAAAGGAAAAGGTTGTAGTATAGTTAAGGAAGACATTGTCATATAACTAGGGAAAGCAAGCCAAAGAAGGCAAAAATCACACCCTTTTCCAGTTTTGTACTTGAAGGATTGATTATCTTCTGAGTAGAAAGAGAAGAGCAGGCAGGGATTAAGATAGGAGCCCAAGGTTGCGGAGAAGTTGCTGGGATTGAAGATGCAATAGTGAATTATGATGAGGAAGGTGGCACTAATTTCTGTCAGTTGGAAGATTACAGAAACAGGGGTGGTGTGATTTTCTGTCCATCTGGGGGAGGTCCCAACCTGGCTTTGAAAGAGTGGTCCCTGATGTCATGGAGAGGAGCAAAAAAATCAGTAGGAAAGTGAATGAAGAAAAGAATGAATTGGTAACCCTACCTGATGAAAGCAAGAGAAAAGGCAGTGAGGGGAGAGGATTGAGGGCTGTGGAGGGTATCAGCTCTGACAAACTCTGATGAAGTGAGAGAAAGGCCGGATGATGTGTATCAGAACAACAGTGTAAGAGTTTGTTCTAGGTCAGGCCAGTATTGGGAATGCGCCCTTTACAGATATCTTGCAAAGATTGCCAGACCTAGGCCAGTCACCATAACTGGGGCCAGGAACTGCTCTGAGCTCTGTAACAGCAGAGTGAAAGCTTGGGAAGCCAGCTTTTCTCTCCTCTCTAACTGCTGCCGACCTGACATCAAGCTCTTGCAGTCAGTGGAAGTGTACGATTGTGGGGCTAGTTTTTTAGTGTGGAATTTGATACCAGCAGGTATGTATGTTTCAAAATAATATCATTGGACCAGAGGAAGAAATCTGTGCTTCTGTTGTGAGAAGTGTCCTGCTCCTTAGCTAATAACAGTGTCCTGCAGTCACCTCTCTTTTGCAGTGCCCCTCATTGAGTCTGCATAATCATGAATTCCAGCACGCCTTTTTAACAAAACAAAATGAAAAAGAAAAAATATTTAAACTTCAACTTGGGATGAACCAAGGCCAGACCAGTGACACTGAAAATCAGACAGCCGGGGCCAAGAAATGTGCTTCTTGTGCCACAGCTGCTACAGGATCAAAGGAAGATGAGAAGGCTTATTTTGCAAAGCTCTGTACAGTGGCACTCAGCCTGGCCCCTAGACAGGACACCTTTGTTGGCAAAGGTTTACTTAATCTGACCTGTGCTATTCACACGTCGTCACAAGATTGGATGTGAATGCATCAAAGAATACAGTAACAAATGCAAGCAGTAGCCAGACTTTCTCTTGATATTTCAAGGAATACAGTGAATTTCAGTGTGTGCAATATGTACAATTAAAATCATAAGTGCAAAAAAATTGAGGTCTTTCCCACCCACCATGTGCAAATAATTGTGTACACAGAAGCAGCTGATTAGAACTGTGGATCATCTCTGTTAAATCAGAAGGATTGCTAGTTGTGTCATGGTGATGGGTGCTGCAGTGTTCAGCAAGCAGTGAGAGCAACCCTCTTTGCCCTAGCCTGTCTGCCACGTCCTACTGCTTTTTCAGCACCAGAAACACCACTGATGGAAATAGGAGCTACCAGTGAGTGCAGAATAAGCACTGTGATAGGCTCCGCAGATACTGTATTTGTAGCGTGCATGGAAGAGGAGAATTTTGCCCTTGGCCTGTAAATTACAGACATGCATAAGATTGTATGCAGCTCATTTTTTAAAAATCATTACAGGTTCTCTCTGATGTTAGATCGCTCTAGTAGTTATAGCCAAGATTGTAAACTTTTTTTACAGAGGAATGTTCCACTGCCTTTTATTCCTCCTTGATTTTGTATAAAGTCTATGAAGAGCCATGGGACTGAGTAAAACTACATATCCAAAAGTGGGAAGTTTTGTAACTCTTTGAAATGTAAATGGAACAAGATATTTAATAATGGTCTTTTGATTTGGAATATTCTTTTTTTATCAGAAAGAATTAATTCATAGGTCTTATAGACCCTTAGATATGGCATTTAGATAGTGTCCAATTCATGGCACTGAAACACCTCATTGTTCATTACCTGTATCTTATGGAACAGACAATGGTAGAGTGAAAATGTAAACTGAACAATAACATTACAAATTGTTCTTCTCTTCCTGTATAGCACAATGTAATTCCTGATGTAAAGCTGTCTGTCGCCAGATTCTTGCTAAACTTACTGTGTGGTCATACTGCAGTTTTGGACTAAGACTGAAGACACATTGGTTTCTGACTTTGTTATAGTGTAGGTTTGCACATTGTCCTTCATATGTAGTCTGTCACTGTAACCCACAGCTCATGTCTTTCTTTCTTGAGTGTCCTTATCATTGCCTAGCTCGCTTGGTCCTTACCTACGATCTTTGAATCTTTTTTGAATGTTTTTTCGCTAGCATACAAAAATGTAAATTTCCATGGTGAGCAGAACCATATTTCAGAGTTTAGGGCAGGAGGGATAATCTCCTTTTGAGTGTGATTTTGCAGTATTGAATTTTTAAACACCTATACACTTTGTATAAGATAATGCTTAATATTTTATTTTAAGACATTAATTCAGTAATCATTAAGTATAGAAGCAACACTGTTACTCTAGTGGGTTTTTATATCCTATTACTACAGAAGGTACCTGAATTTAATTCAAGCAGTAGTAATTCTTGCCTTTGTCAATGTTCCATATTGTCCTTGAAAAAGACGGTATTTCTAAGGAAGATTTCTAATCTCTAGACAGTGGAAATATTGGTCATTAAATAGGGAATTAAAGGGAAACTAATCACATGGATATTTGAAGACAGCCAACTTCCTACGCATGTGAACTCACTGTCTTTGACAGCACTGAGCACTCCTTTGTGCAGATACAGCCTATAGACTTCTGGCAATGCACTGCTGTGTGGCAGTGGTGACAGAAGTTGTTGCGTTTATTCCTTCCTATAGTGGATGGTAAAGAGAAAAATCTTTCCATATTTGCACCTTGTTGGTATACCTTTCTTTGTTGAGCATCATCTCTCTGAGGAGATTTCTACAGTCAACGATCATTTGGCTGTTGGAGGGTTTTCTTCAAGTTCCCTTGGTTTGATCACATTTTAAAAAAACAACTCGGCTTAATTTTTCAATCTTTTAACATGGTTTATTTTTTTAATAAAGGCATTTTGAAATCAGAAAATCAGTTCTGTTACCTAAATTATGACTTCTGTGTTGAAATATATTAATAGTTAGACGATTATTTGCAGTAGGACTGCTAGGTGAGCCAAGACTGAAGGAGGAGGCTTTCTTTGTGTTGTGGTAACTAGCACAGCACCTGGACCTACCCAAAGAAAAGCTATTGGAGACCATTTGTAGGAAAGGAGACTTCAGAAGAAAAACTGAAGAATGTATTGAGGAGGGAAAACTCACTAAGAGGGAGGATGTAGTGAAATGAAAGATAAATAAGGAGAAAATTATCATACACCTTCCTATGTCTCATCTAATGGTAGGCTTTCTGCTCCCCATTTACGTCTCTATATTGCTTTAGTGCTAATCAATACAAAACAGCAGTTATTTGCATTTTTCCTGCCACACAAATTATAACTTTTCACATAATTTTATTTCATTCCATTCTAAGAAGGTCTTTTTAAAAAAAAAAAAACCAAACAAAAAACCAAACCAAACCAAACAAGTCCTCTTTTTTAGGGCCAAGTGGATATTCCTTATAGAAAGTATGCTCAAAGGCCTTTCAATCTTAGAAAAGATCCAAATACTGGAAAAACATATTCTGCATCAGTGGATACTAACGAAAGCCTAGGTGGTGGCACAGGCAATCAACAGCATCTTTTAGTTGCTCACAGTAATATGTATAAACACACACACATACATATATGTTTATTTAAAAATATATGTAATGTCTATGTTGTTATGTATTATATAGTCTGATGTACACAAACAAGTGACACCTTTGAGTTGTTGCCTAGAGGTACTTCATGTTGTCCTCAATGAATTTGCAGTTTCTTTTCCTGAATAGTTGGTAAATATGCTGGTTTTGAGGAAGCTTGAAGAAAGATCCACTTGGATATGTAAAAAACTGGAGTTAGGAGCATGCTGTGGGAGCTCATTAATGATTCAGGATGGTTGGTTTCAGTTTCCCCTCCTTCCTTTCACAAGGCAAAATCTGATCAATACTTTTCTTTCAAGGTCACAACTGCTGCTTGGTCTCTGTCTTTCTCACAACCCTTGCCCAGCCATAGCAGTGTTTTGGAGGATTTAATTACTAGTTTAATCAAGGTTGTCATCAATAACTCTTAGCATAGTCAGGCTCGGACAGAAAGCCAGATTATGACAGGACAGGGCTCTGCCCTGATCCAAGTACAGGGGTGCTGGGCTCGTGAATGTCTTCATGTCAGTCACGAAAGGGGCTTTTCCCCTCCCTCCCTATCCTCAGTAATCCTGTGGTTGCATTACAGACAGGAAAGTTGTGAAACAGTTGTATAGCATATCTCAGACATTTGGTTTTGCAAGATTTCTAAAATAGAGTTGAGTTTGAGAAAATCAAGTTTCTGTCTTTGTGAGGGAAAGGATGTTTCCACTGCATGGCCTATGACACTTCATAATGTGGTTTGGCAATTTGTTTTCCAGCGCTGCAAATGAAAGTTACATTAAAAAAAAATACTATTAGGTTTTTTGTGTACTTTTTTGGATAAATTTTTGGCTGCATTTTTTTCCCTTATTTAGAAATTGTTTCAGTGTAGGCTAAGTAAACTTGTTACATACTCAATAACTAACCCCGCTTCCAGAAGTTATATTGTAAATCCTAAGGGGAGTACCCAATTCAGTATTTTAATTGCAGGAAAGGAAACAATGTTCCTCTAATGGGGGTGGAAACCTTTGTCCCTGTAAAATAACTTTCCTGTTTTGAGAAATATCAAAAGCAGTCACTCACAAATACAGAAGAATGTCTTAATATCTTTTGTTTGGAATCCTGTTAGAGCAGGTTTGATGCTTTGTCAAGAGGCAAGCAAGGCTGCCTATCCTTATTTACTTCAGTTTTCACATAGACATCATATTGCTGATCAGGGTCTGCTTTTTTAAATGTAACTTCTGTAGTTTAAAAGTATTTAAAAGATATTTAAGATAAAAGATTTTAAAAGATATTTAAGATCTGTTAACTTGAGTAGAATGAGCTGGATATTTAAGATCTGACTTGAGTAGAATGAGCTGGATGTATTTGTAGGAGATAAAAAGGTGGTCCAGTATAATTTTTATGTTGGCTGAAAAATAACAAATAAAATTTAGGGCATCATCTCTTTCTTCTGCTTTTTAGGAAGATCTGGACAGGGTAAAGGTCTGAAGTCATGGCAGAATTCAGAGTTATCATAATACTTTCAGGAGCAAGCTCCTGGAGGTCAGCTTTATTGTAGAATATGAACACAGTTAATCATGCTTGTTGAACACAATGGATCCAAATTTGCTGTGGGCTGTAATCCCTAATCGGTCAAAGAATGTCCACAGTTCACTTTGCTCATTCTACTGACATCATATTTAATAGGGGTCGAATCAGTTTTGTATATATTCTATTGATTTTATGCTGTTCATAAAATGCTAGTAATAGAAAATCTATTTCTATTACTTTTTTGTGTGGGACTAGTACCTTAATGTTAATATAATTTCCAAGGGAAAAGCTGTTCAGTGACTCATGTGAAATATGTTGGAGGGAATTTGTATATACATATATATAAGTGTGCAGCTACACAGATTTTCAAGTGGTGTAATTTAAGTAGATGATTTAAGTTGAGCCCTGCCATTTGGCTGGGTTTTGCTTTTATATGTTTCTTATTTTTAGGCATTTGTCCCTACATTGAATTCATAACGTATGTCCAGGTCTGCTGGCCACAGATCCATTGCCTTTGCATGTGAAGTTCATTTTTTCTTGTTGCAAAGAATACTTGGCACTAGTATCTGAAAACTCAGGACAGAGAGGACTGCATTTGCAAATCTTTTGTTTGTGTTCATTGTGATGCCTCATGCTGAACTACCTTGGACTAGAACAGGAGGAGATGTGGAAACCTGTCGTTCTGCTACATTGGTACCTCCTGCCTTACAGGAAGCAACGAGGGAACACCAGTCTCTGGCACAACAGATAGCAACTTGCAGAAGCTTTAGGCAATGCAAGTTGGTTTAGAGGTTAATTTATTGGGAGTAAGGAGTAGGTCCAGGTGCTGAGCAAGCTATTTTGATGTTAGGTCTTCTGAGGATTCTTTGATGCAGTGAGTAACTGACTTGGCTGTTAATTGTGTTTTTGTCTGTATATGATCCCCAGCAAAAGCCCCAGACAAAAACCTTAAACCGTGAGCAAAAAAGTGCTCCATGCAGTATGACTAAGTATTGACCCTTGACTTCAGTGGGGGCTATCTGTACCTTAAGTTCATCTTTGCAGGCCAAGGATATACACCAAGAAGAATTTGGCCAGTAACTGAAGAATATCTCCTCGCTGCTTATCATAAAGTATGATATTACAATTTTTTCATAAATATTTTTAAGCCATGCATATTTCTATAGCTCTAAAACACACGTGCAAGCCATGTCTGGTAGAGTCCAGTCAAAAAATACCAGTTAATAGTGACAGCCCTTCTCATCGTAGAAATTGTAACTGTGAAGAATGTGAACTGGGAACAATCTAGAAGTATCACAATGGATGTTTTCTCTCCTGCAGTGTAGGATGGAAAATAAAGCAATTGTTGAAGAACTATAAATATAAAAAAAGAGTAGAATTGGCAATTGCAAACCAAACTCTTGACAATTGCATTAATGGTAATGCATTCCATTCCAGTTCATGGTGAAGTAAAAGGAGTTGGTCTGGTAGATCAAATATGGCTTTCATTGCAAGACTGCGACAATGAAGGTGAGATGATAAAGCTATTCAGACTCCTAAACCATAAAGAGCAAAGACTGTGTAGTTTTTAAACATACCTGGTGAATTTACAGAATTATTTATTCTTAGAACAGATGTCATTATAAAATACTACATTTGTTTTCAGTTATATTTCTGGGATGTATCTATCCTATTGTCTATATGTACATGTATACATACATTTTTGGTCAAAAAAAATATATATGCAGTCAAAATTGTGAATAATTAATGATGCATGTTAGGTTCCTTTATGAATCTGGGAAATTTTTGTGTAATGTCAGGGCTTTGAACAGGGCTTGAAAGAGATTTTATTCTATTGAAATATTTGATAAATTGGGTGGACTAAGTAACAGTGTGAGAATGTAATTTGCTCTCTTGTTTTGCTCATTACAAATACATTGTGAAGCAATTGGTAAGAATGCATTTGGTGTAAGCAAACCCAGCTGTATATCTAGGGAAAAGTCCCAAATATCATGTTTAAAATAGTGTCTTTGGATGAGTGGGTTTTGGTTTTTTGTTTTGTTTTTGTTTTTAAGTTTGCTAACGTGCTTTCAATCATCATCTTATTTTCCAGTCCAGACGAGTAAAATCACAAGAGTTCTCAATTACCTATTAATACATTTTTCAGACAGAATGTCAAAAATTGCTTTCTGTTCCATCAATATTGATTCATGGCACCACGCCTAAATAACGAGAACTGGCCAAATACCAGGCTTTTGTGTCCTACGTTAACAAAATTGGTACAATTATTTTGAAAATTATTTAACCAGTTGCAATGCTAGCATGCATTTCACATAACTGACTCACTTCTTCCATTGTACTTCAGGTAATCAGAAATAACTCAGTTCTGTATTATCTGTTAAGTGGTCTCCCTGGAGAGTAGGCACAGTGTGTGGTTTGCATGTACTATATAATTTCACTCAGTTCTGGGGCAAAGCGCAGCAGTGTTTGAGGCTACCAGTATGCCATCAAAGCAAATGGGGCTAGGGTACATTCTCTGGCCCTTAGGGAAAGGCATAGATCATGTCCATATGTTTAAAACTCTCTTCTCCCTCATCCCTCAAATAAGGTGGCCTCATACATACTGTGTATTGTAAATAATTCCTGACTCATGCTCTCCTTTGAACCTTACTGGGACATTGTCTGGGAGAGTGCTATTTTCTTAGGCCAAAATGGTACCTTAATTTAATACAGATTAAATAATTGTGGATAAAAAAGAAGATAGACCCTTGCTCAAGCCTGTGCTCTGGCCTTTTTTCATTTACTGACACAAATGCGCCCTGAGCCTGTTTGTCTTTGAAGTCTTTAGCTTGGTAGACGGGCCTGGAAGCAACTAGTCTTGCACATCCCATTTACACTAAAGAATTTTTGTCTTGTTATCTGCTGTTTGGATCTTGTTGTCTGTCTGTTCCACATCTGAACTCACACCATTACTCTGGTAGGGTGGAGTCATTCACACTCTAGTTTGCAGCAGCCTTGCTCCAAGTAAGTCTGAGTTTATTTTCTTGGAGGAAGTTGGGGAGGTGGGAATGAGATGGGAACTCCCATCTCATGAAAGGAAAGCAGGAGTAAGCCCTATTGCTGATTTTTTTCTGCAGTGGCAGTAGCACAAGTAGAGAGCACCACCTTGGCCAGTGCTAGCAGCATCATGGCCAAAGCACTGCCAGGTTCCAAGGACTCCTGACGTGATTGTTGCAAGCTGAGACCTGTTTGCTTTCTGAAGCTCAAAGTTAGGCAGTCAGTCTGTTTGCCTCACCAAGGAAGAGTGAGGTGTATTGGTTTGGCTCTTTATTGATTGAAAAGGCAAAGGGATTTGACTATGAAGACTGAGGACTCTGGATTTCTTAAATAGTGCCTTTAGGGGGAATTGTCACCAAGTAAAGCATCAGTCTCTCTTCTTTCAGAAGAAATATCTTGTATTTCAAATGCATTTCAAGCATTTTGTTAACCTTAATATGGGTACGAGCCAATTCTTTCGGTAGAAAGAGGGAAATTTAGAAGACACACCTTGGCAATGCTTACAGAAATAACTGAGCAATAGCACCATTCCTTTCCTGGTTTCGTCCCTACAAAGTTATATGACAGAAATATGTTTGGGTAATATGTTCTTTGGCTGGGTAACAGGACAGGAGTTTGTTCCACATGTATAGAGAAGGAAAGAATATTTCTGTTGTTGTTCACACAGCTTGGAAGGTTCTGTTCCCAGTGCATCAGTGCTAGCAGACAAATAGGATTTGAATAGGATCTACAGCATATATAGCATACTGTGTACCAGACACGGATGAGAAACCCAGCAGCTCCAGCTGCAGGAACATAGTTTCAAATAAGAGAAAGAGTCTTATTCACTTACTTGCTAATAGCCTCCCCTGGCAGTTACAGCAATAAGCAACTAAACATGGTATCCATTATAGACTCACGTCTAATTTATTTCATGTTAATGAAGTTTAAAATTACGTGGTATCATTTAGTAAAATTGTTTAGTTTCTTCCGTAAAGTCACTGAGTCTTCAGATGGAGCTTTTTGGCTGTAAGTTAGGTGCAATTAGCCTTTTAAATATAGTATGTGATCTGTTCTGTCAAAAAGGTGCTGTAAGAGGTAGCATTCATAAATACAAAGAGTGGGAGCTTCCCTTTTCCCCAACACCATTTTCCTTCTCCATTCCTTGATGTATCCTGTGAAGAGTGCTCCTTTGAATGGAGATCCATTTTGTGCCCATGTAAAACTGAGAACAGAGTGAAGCAAACCAAGGCCAGACTGGAGTAAGTGCACATTATTTTCACTTTGGCTCCGAGCAGCTGTGATTCAGAAGACTCAAACTGCTTCATTTAGTACTGTGTTGTGCAGTATTTTTCCTTAAAAATATTCTCCATCTTCTGTGTTTGGGAGGAATCACAGGGACATTCACAGCCAAGCAGTGTCTTTGGTGTGATTCCAACTTACTGCAGTATCTGGAGAGAAAGGAAGGTCCCTGGAGCCTTGGAAGAGGTGCAGGACCTGAATGTATATACTTCAAGCTGCCTACAAAATATGTGCCAGACTTTGAAATGGCTTTTCAGGAGTATAAATCCAGACCACAAGGTTCATGAGGAAACACCCCATGCCTCATTTTTCTCTTCCCTCAAAGCCTGTGTGTTGCTGTGGAGGAAGACTGATGTAGATAAGGTTCAGTGGAAAGCAACTGTAAGATTGTCTCTTCCCTGTGCTATGAGAGAAGGATTTGTGGTAAGAGATAACTAGCAGGGCATTTGGGGTATTTTGGGTTTTTCCCTGTGGGACCTATGTCTTAATTTTTCTGTCAGGAGAGAATTTGTAGGGTGAAATACTTGAGCCAAGATTGTGTCAAAATGGGGCAGTGATCTCTGGCCCTGAGACCTTAAAGTCCGCACAGGATGGAGGAAGAAAAGATGCACAGAAATGATGTAGTAGCGTTCACGGAGCAAAACAGTGACTGAGCTAGCTGGGATTTGGCTCTTGGTTGCTTGCTGTCAGTCCATTATCCTGGTCATTAACCACACACAGATCAGTTTTTTTAAGGAAGATCACTAGTTGCCACATGGAAGTGCTTGAATAGTAGTGACTGTAAAGGAAGACACTTGAGATTAATGAAATAAGCAAAAAAAAAAAAGAATTGTTTTACCAGAGGTACTTAGTGATTAGGAGATGCATCTTGTAAGAAGCATTCAGACTTCACAGACTCAAGGTAAAATGTCATAGAAAGGAAGCTGGAGAATTGCTCATAATGACTATGAGGCCTGTAATGATCAAAGGAGTTAATATTGTTGTAAGGCAACAGTAAGCAAAATAATTCCATTATAAATGAGTATATATGATGCAGTTCCATAACTCTTATTGTACAGGAATGAGCAACATTATTTCCCTAATTTGTGTAGAAAAACTGGCTTGCCAGTTCTTGTCAAAAGGCCATATATTGAAAATGTGGAATATCGATTGATCCTTGGAATTATGCAAGCTAACATGATGGTAGAGTTGGCTTCAGTATTCAGGTAGAGACAGAATGGTTTTGAAGTTGACAGTGATTCCCTTTTTCAAAGGGGTAAAATATAATTACGCTGTGTCCTTCATGTGTTCTGATCTTCTTTTCTTGTGGCTGTAAACTGACACTTGTCAAAAGTGTATCTGTGTAGTAGCATTTCTGTATTTTACATGCATACCAATGAGTGTATTGAACACAAATGCTAGGGATGTCATAAGGTAAACAGCCTTTTTTCTTAACAGCTTTGACTTTTCAAGTACTTGCAGAAAGCTTTGAGAAAGCATTCCTTGATATATTGATTGATCTGTGGGGCATACAGTGTTTCATGCAAATGAGGTGTAAAATAACCTGCAGACGTCCATATTTTAAAAAGTGTATGCAGATAGTAATTGCTATGCCCTTTCCTATGAACTGGGTTTCTATTAATGTGTGTTTTCTGTGGTTCCATGGGAAGCTGCTGTTACTGCAGGGTTCTGTTTCAGAGTCTTGAACAGATGTGTATTCACACTCTTTTTCACTTTAACCTGTCCCTGAATTAGGAGCGTGCAAAATACATGCACTGACTAGCTCTGAGCACTGGTGGTTTGAGCTTCAGCTTTTAATGTCCTTGACTCTGACTAATCAATAGCAAGTGAAACAACTACAGCATCAGCAGCAGTACTGTAAAAGGAAACGTCTGTTGGATATTGTGCTGGAAGACTTGAGGGCAATGACTCTCCTTGAGAAAGCTGCAATATTTTCTTCTTAAGAGTGCTGAGCACAAATGTTTCATTTTCTGCTGCCTGCTTGGAAAATGAGCGCATCTTCCAATGTATCATACCAGGAAATAAAATAAAAACTCCAAACTAAGGAAAAACAGATTAAGATATGAAATGATCCTTTTTAGCAATGTAGAGGACTGTTAGCCCAAAATATTTTTGGCCTCTAAAATGCTGAGTAGACAAAGTTTTACTATGTCTTGGTTCTAACTCATTTCACACTGAGAACAGCTTTATAGGGTTCTATACTGAAGTACATATAATTCTGTTTGACCCCCTTTCTCATTTTATGAACTTGTAGATCAATGAAACAAACCATTAAGTAGATTGAATGCTGCCTGCAACACTAATGTTAATGGTTCCGATTTTATTAAGCCCGTTTGGAAATCTCATACAGGTGGCAGCATCCATAAAATGACAAACTATGTATCCTTATCTGTGGAGCATAAATTCAAACATTAGAGGAAAAGCTAGTGATAGTGGAAAAGAAGTCTTTCTAAGGTATTGCGGTATTTTGGAGAAGTGCAAAGGAGAGCAAAACCTCTATGTTTTGGGTTACTATAAATAGTCCTGAGGTTAATATGATATTGTATTATGTACTGCCTTCCTGTTGTTGTAAGCAACTCAAGTGCCTAAGAGGGTGAAGACTCTTTATCTTGATGTATAACTTCATGGGATAGACTGTTTAATCTCTTCTGGTTCTAGTTTTTCCAATTACTAAGTAAATTCAGTTATTGGAAAATCTAATCTGGAAAGAGAGACTAATGTGGAACTGAGATCCAGAATTTTCTGGGAATCCCTGGCCTCTAATAAGTTGATAGTGTCCAAGTCTGTGTGTTTTCAGGTCTTTGGTTTTCATTTGTTTGTCTTCTATCCATGCTTTTATCTTTAGGTAAGAAAAGTAATATTTACATATGTCATTAGGGCTCTTAATGACATGAATGAAAAATACTGTTTTAGTGCCTCATGGGGTAAAAGTGATGTTTAGAAATAAAGAAAAAGTTGTATTAAATATTTATGTTACTGTGCTCTGAAACACAAGGCAGTATTAAGCCTGGTGCATACAAAATCTGCAAAATCCTAAGAAAAAATATGGATTGCTTCAGACAACTTTATCTTCTGCTGCTGTGTAGGCATTGCTTTAGGGAGGCAAGACATTATTTTTCTTTGTGCAATAAGTCTTCTCCAGAAACCTATCCAGAAGCCTCTCCTTGCTTTCCAATAAAAATGAGGTGACATTTTGTCCTCATTTTGCTACAGCATTAACCAACACTGCTCTTTGAAGTAGTGGCTTGGATCCAAGAAGCAAATAAAACTAGGAATGAAATGTTTCATTTAATTTTCTACTTGAAATCAGAAACTGAAAAATTGGATAAGAATACCTTCTTAGGTAATGCAGCTACATCTTCTCTTTGCTTTCCTCCCTTCCACTCAGCAGTTTGAACTTTCTCCATATAAATCACTGTTCATTTAAAAAGATCAGAGATACATGTTGTGTTGTGCTTGATTTCCTCCAAGCTGGAAAAAGTAAAAATGTAAATTGATTTTTGTTTCAAAATACTCTGTTTGGATCAAGGCCCCAGGTAACAGTCTGCTTAGGATAAATGATATGTACTTGGTGAAGAGAGAAAGTGTAATGAGACTTATCATAGAAACTTTCAATTGCTCAACACTTCTTTTGCTTGTGCTTTCCCTTGAGTGCTTGGGTTTACATACATGATCCCCAAATTTATGCAACTCATATGTAGAGACATATTTGGAGGGTGGGATGTGAGTATATGAAACTTAGTTTTGAATTCAGTTAAGTCATCATTACAGGAAACTTTTATTTACTCTGGAAGAATTTAGGTCAGGTTTGTAATGACCAAGAAAGTTTGACTGCAGACCTCCAATTTATGTACAACTCATTGGAATATATTATTTCAAATCCTGTTGGAATAAAAAGGATTTCAGACAACTAGAATTTATCATCTCGCTTTGTGAAAAAAAGTTCAGAATATGACCATGTCATAACATTTTCCTCCCTGAATGGCTTAGGTGAAAGCTTGTAGGGAACATAGCCAGTGAGAAGGGGTGTGATTGAGATTGTTTGGGACAGGTAGAAATCGAGCCCATGGATATGTGACTATCACCGTAACAGTAATGTTCCAAATATGGCAATGAATGAGATGTTATGATGCCATTAACTGCTCAGTTCTGTGTTGTGTGCTGGTTAAAGGAGGAAAAAACCTGCCTTCTTTACATATTAAAAGGATTGTGTTTATGAAAGCCTCTTCTTTCAGAATGATTTCAGTATATATAAACATATGGGGGTTTGCTATTATACTTTTATTTTTATGCTTTTTTCTCTAATGAATAGAAAAGCTAAAAACAGTTGGTCTTAAAGGCATTTTATCCAGCTCCCAATGACAGTAAACTCTTAGGAAGTTCCGGATCATCCGGTATCTGAGATACAGATCTGCAAGGCTCATGAGATAATCAGCTGTGGTACTTCCAGAAAGCCAATTGTAGGATTAAAAAAAATCCTCACTGTTGGCTCAACTGGATCCATATTAATAACATAATTCAAACTACACTTTCTGTAGCACATTCTCTTTGGGGGAGAGCAGTTAGACTTAAATTTGATGTTCCCAAAATAGTGTATTGCAAAATCATTAAAATGTTTGTTTTAAGACTAATAATGAACACAGTGCTCACTTCAAAACTCTCTGAATGAAGAACTGATATTGGAAATAAAGTATCAGCAGGTTACATTTTAAACTACTCATTATTTTCTTTATTGTCTTGGACACATTTGCATCTAGGAGAGACAGATACATAATGTTCCCTTAAAGGATGAATGAAGTTCTGTCATTCCTTGTACAGGCAAGATGGATAGCTTTTTTTCTCTCTTCCACTTTTATTTTGAGTTTTTTATTTTTATTCTTTAATGTACTTTCCTCCGCAAGTCTGAGTGGCAGCTTACATAACAGCAGTGGTTTTTTAAAACTAATCTTAAACTCAGAATCCAGTGCCCCAGCAGCAACTCAAGCCAAAATCAGGCTTTTCCTCAACCTGCCTAACTGACTACTTTTGAACTCCGAGAAGCCAGATGAGAGGTTGGCAGCTAGGACATGAGAAATCATCTTCTGAATACCCACTGCCCATAATATTTTGCCTCTGTTAGCTCAATAACTCCAAATAGTGAGAGATCTAGTGTACAAATTGAGTCCACATTGCCTGCTGCTTAATGAATTTGCAGCTTTTTCTACCTTCCCCAGAACCATTTTTTTAAAGCACTTCTGTTCAGTTTCTGTGTCCTTATATTTCAGTCCTTTTTCCTTGCTCCATTTCACCTGTGTCCTGTCAGAGCCTTCCTTTTCCCCCCACCCTCCACCACCCCACAATTATTCTGTATTTCTGTGTCCTTTTCTTTTCTACGTACTTTACCTGGTTGCTTTTCATGTTTCAGTGAATAAAGTCACTAGAGTCTTTCTTTCTACCTTTTTGTTTTCTTTCTTTTTTTTTTTTTTTACTCCCTTTTATTAACCATTTCTTTCTTTGAAAGATGTATTTATTGTGATTAATTCTTGTGCCTTCAATAGGACTTGCAGACTCCCTTGTGGACTTGTTACTTCTGTAGACTGCTCAGGTCCTATGTCTCAGGCTTATTCCATGCTAGTTGTTTTAGACATGCCTGTTGACTACTAGAGTTACTAATATACATGCAGATGCAACTAAAAATATAAGCAGATCTATTGTCCACCTGTGTTTTGCATATTACTGTACACTAAATAGTAGTTCATCAGTTAAGAACTTCTCAAATGAAAATTCAGAGGTGACTTTAAACACAGCAATGTGATTTCACTGTGATTGCAGCAGACCAGGTAAGGAACAAACTAAAAGGCCAGAAAGCTTTCACTTACAATGATGTGCTTTAGTGTTAAAAGTGTGGTATAGTTGTGTGTTTTTATGTAAATACTTGTATCTGTCCTTTGACTTAGTGTCTAAGAATGTATGCAATCTCACAGATTTAAGAAAACAAAATTCCACAGCGGAGGTCTGAATGGCCTAGGAAATGTGAAGGGAAGGTAGCAACCATGCAGTAGCTTTCAATTCTAGACTACCAAAACCCTGATGATACTTCTCTTTTTCTGTCTAACCTGTAGCTTCCTAACATCCTTCAGAAAATTACTTAGGAGATAATGATTAACTACAGTGACTCAGTAAAAATACTGCAGAAAGGCCTGGAAAAGCCTGCCACCTTTGTACCATGTGCAGAAATGGATCTTCAGTCTTCCTCAAACTCTGTTAGACAGAGTCTGTAACATACATATACAGTCATGAAGGTCAATGTATTTTACAGCTGTGCATTTTTCTTGACATTAGAGTAGGCTTTTAGGTCTGTGATGTTAATACACTGTGTGATGAACTGAATTTTCAATTATATGGTTTTGGTTTTGAATTCTCCCATTGAGAATTTCATGGTATGGCAAAACTATATTAATTCACTTTAAGATATTTTATGTGTGGGAGAGGAGGCAGTAGAAGTAGCAAGGACCTGAATGATGTAAGCTTCAGTAAGAGAGCAGATTCAAACAATAATGTAGTGTTCCTTAAAGGTTCTTAAGATACTCATCACTACATGTGAATATGACCATAAGAAACTCATCTACTCAATGTCAGTCTAGCCTAGAGCCTTCCTCTCCAGGTAAAACAGTCCCTGCACAGAAGCCTAGCTGTTCTGAAATGATGCTCACTTCAACTGATACTGTATTTTTATCTGTGAATTAGCCAGGTGCCTTTGTTTTTTCTTGGCACCTTACACCAAACCTTATCAATTTTTTCAGAGAAAAGGAATTTTGCCACACCCATTTGGAAATGTGCGGTGGCTCAAAGCTAGTATGTTCAGCTTCTGAATGTGCCATTACCTACTTCCACAGTAGAAGTACTAAGAGTGCCTCAAGGTCAGAACAAGCAAGAAAATGCAATGTAAATGAATTAGTCATTATTACTTAACTACTAACAGTCAAATTCAACTTCTCTTGAAACTGATAGTGTAAGTCCTATTCATTTAAAGCAAATCAAGATTTGGCTCTGAATTGTTGTTTAAAGTGCTGTGGAATATGGATAAGCTTTCACTCTTTATAAACATTGAGAACTTACTAAAGCAAGGTAAAAAAAACCCCAAACCAACAAACAAAAGCTACTGATGAAGTTTACATTTGCAGGATAATAGTACAACTCTCACATGTTTTTTTTCAAATGTCATTAGAACAAGTAATGGTGACTGTCAACAGTGATGTACATAATAACTCAACTGCATCAGATAACAACAGACTGGGTAAGACAACGCTGTTCTAGGAAGTAATTTATGCTATAGAGTCAGATAGTTGGATTTCACACAGGGCCAAACATAGCCTTTAAAGTTCTTAGCCTTAGACGGTCAGGTAACATTTGGGGGATAGGTTTCTCTTCAATCTCAGAACAGAACATGACTCAGGCGTTTTTGTTTGTGTTTTAATGTGCCATCATATTTAGTTGTTGATTTTTAAGTTCCTGTTGATATTTAGAAACAATAAATTTTAAGATAATGAACTAATATTTCTCCCAGCTCCACTTTTTTCTGCCATTACAAAGTCATTTAATGACATCAAGGGCAGGAGCCTGTTTGGAGCAGGCAGAAAGGATGATGTGCCCAGATCTAAGGCATGAAACAAAGGTTACAGAGGAACTTGGTGTTGTACTTACAGTAACTCTGTGGTACAGCAGAGTTCCCTTCACTTAGTTGGTGCACCAGACCAAAGACAGAAAACTTGATTGCGCACCCAGGCTTGTTCACCATAGGCCTTTGCGCAAGGCAGGACACCTGACTGGGTTTTTTTCTGACCCATGCATAGTATAGTCCCTGGTTGGAGAATTCTAGATTTATTGCATTACAGATCAATATGAATATTTTGATATGTTAAGGACAAATGAGTAACACACCTTATACATTTTTAGTTAATTAATAAAATCGTTGGCCAGAAGATAGAGCTAATGTTGTCATTTTCATAATTTCATGTATGGTTTTTATTTAATGTTTTATGTATGCTTTAAATGCATTTTATGTTTATGTGTTTGCTTGTCAAGTATTCATTTGTGTTTGGGCTTTTGTATTAATTTTTCTTTGACTTTTTTTTTAAAGCATGATGTCTCACATTTTATTTTGTTTCTTTTAGGTTTTGTTTTATTTCATAAGATCCCACTGGATGGGTAAATGAAATAAGGAAAAGATGAGAGAGGGGCTGTTGAGCTTGTGGAAGCTGTATGCTGCACACTAGGGAGTGGACAGTGTTCTTGCCCAGTGAAGTGCCACCTCCCTTGGACTTCTCTTTTAGTCATTGGTTGCGTTTGGAGAACTGTAGAAGTACATTGAAATCAGTAGCTGTTTTTGCAAGAGCAGGGCGAAGCCAAGTCCTGAGGCAGCTATAAAACTCAAGAAAGTCCAGAAATAAGCTATCACTCTTTCCTATTGCCTTGTCCTCACTGTGTCTTCCAAAATGACATTGAGGTGAAATTACATTATATTGTTTCCTCTGTTGATTTTTTTCTGTTTGAACTTAACTGGAAAGATGTTGTTTTTATAAATAATATTTATCAAAGGTGAACTGCAAAGTTGCTTTTACTTTATTGCACAAGTGGCTCTGCAAAACTTCTACAAATGCTTAACTTGAGTGTGTGTGTAAACTCATTGATTTCGGTGGGAATGCTCACATTCTTAAAGTTAAGTTCTTGTATATTTTCAGGATGTGGCCTTAAATCCTAAAGCAGGAAATTGCAGAGCTGGCCCTGCAAATCTTATTTATGTACGTGGTTCCACTGACTTTACCAGTAAGATGGAGAGTATGAGCTGTATACAGAAAGGTGGCAATAATGTTTGTTACTGCGTTTGGGTATTGAACCAGTGCCATTCCTTACACATTCAGTTAGGTTGTGCTTATTCAATATAGTCCATAAGTTTGGGTAAGTGTACAGATCTTTAGTAGGCTGGAATACTGATTCTGAGCCGAGAGCAAGACTAATAACACTATATGGTTGGTCCTTCAGACTGTATACTTACAGGCCTATTTAACTGTTCATATTTAACTGTGAAGTATACTTCAGAGTATGCTTCAGTATACTTCAGAGGAGAGCCTACTCTCTTCTGAGGAGAGTTTACTGTAACAAAGCTAAGTGAAGGCACAAACATTTTGCAAGAGCAGGGACTGCATTTAGATACAGTGCTAGACATTCATTTTCATGCTATTTACCTATCAAATCCTGAGTTTATACTTTGATCTTTTCAGTTTAGGGAATCATTGTAAGAAAGATGAAGTTTCTGTTTTTTTAACCAAGAGTTAGCTACAAAGAGTAGCAGCAAAAGACTGAGATAGATGCTTACATTTCTATGCATTTTGATTAAATTTCTGAGCTATGGTTTGATTTGAATTCCTTACAATTACGTTCAGTAAAAAAGAAGAAATGGTATTGTTTTGTCTCTCCTGTATTTTCGTTTCATTGTTTTTGCTTTTAATTTCAGCCATTTTCACTCTTCCATTGAAACACTGTTGTCTTTTCTTTTACTCCGATCTTTTACAGCATATGCCATCCCTCTCTTTCTACAATACTATCTTGACTCTTTTGTTCTATCTCCATATACTTACTTGCTTTTTGCCTTTTAAGGCTCCTACTCTTTCAACTTTGTTCTTGTGTTCTCTTCAGTCTTTTGCATCCAAGTTCTTTATTCCTGCCGTGCTCAAGTTTTGGCAATACCCTTATTAGTCAAGAAATATGTCCACATTTGCATTCTTCCACGCCTATGTAGTGAGATATTTCCTTTCTCTTGCCATTGGCTAGGGAAGGGGAGTTGCAGTTGCTGAAGTGCTTTCTTCCTTTCTCCAAAATCTGTCCCAAAGATGTGTTCTTCTCCCCACATTAAAGAAGAGGACAGAGCTGGAAGTCTACTGATGACCAAGGAATAGTGGTGTCTTTGTTGCCCTACACATACTGTGGTGATTTGGGAAGGGATGGCAGCAATTAGGAATATCCATCAGAGTTCCTGTTTGAAGTCAGATGTCAACAAGTGTTCTGCTGTTCCTCAGAAACAATATTAGGAATCTCTGCCTTTTTTCCTCCTTAAGTCTGTGTGGACATGGTCTTATTTTAGAAAGATACTTTCTCTTCTGCTTACTGATTCTCTTTTAACTTCCTTTTAATTATTGTCTTCTCAGAAGCTTACCCTTGAATCTCTCCTCCTGTTGAAAAAATATCCGATGCCATTGAGCTGATTCTAAATCAATGCAGAATCATTTAGCTCAGCAATATTTGAACTAAAGTCAGTGGAGTTACATCAAATGTAACTTGGATTGTGAGCAGAGCTTGACCCAGTAGCCCTGATTTCAGTCTTAAGTTTTGCTGGGACAAAGTCAACATATTTCAGTTATGTATTCACAATTTACTGCCGAATAAATGAGGTGAGAATCTGAACCCTTTTCTTTTGGCAGGCAAAAGGCAGACTTGCAGAGCTGGAATTTGGCAGTTGATTTTTGAAACATTTAGTTTTAAAAGTTAGTTCCTTCTGATTCATATTTATATGCATAAATGTGCACAGTTATTGATTGGGGATTTTACATAATTTTTTAGTAATTTATTTTGTAGCACTTTGCAGTTCATCTTTATGGTATAGGATTAGGTTTGACCTTCAAATATTTCAGCACGTACTGACACGGTATTTTGGATTTTATGTAATCATGGAGGTAACTTTAATAAACCACAACTGATTTATGCACCAGTGAAATACATATATTTATATATATATAGTAGAATATCCTTCTTACATATTTTGTACTATATCTTTTATATTAGCCACTCAGTGCACTATTACTTGATGCAGATATTCACAGAACCTTATGGATTACAGCACATGATTTGTTACTAATAGTGTCTTAACGCAGGTGTTTAATGCTTGATGAAAAAGACTACATGTTCCTAAAATGTTTCTTTTCAGTATGTGGACAGAGCCTCTTAAAGCTAAGGGAGCTAAACTTTTAACGTCAAAATTATAGTACCCACTAGTTCCTGTCTTTCAGGTTGATTGTAAGTGACATTGCTTGTAACTGTAGAGATTCTGATCTGCCCAAATGGTGTTGGTTTACAAAGAGCTCAGTTAATTACAAATTCTTGACCTCCTTAAAATAAAGTGAGACTCAAACTAAGAATCATACAGGAACCATTAACATGGTAAAAGTTGCTGAACATCCAGGATTTGACATTAAAAAGCTTTTATATTGTTTCACTGAGCAATAAAAAAGGCTATGAAACATCTAAAGGCAGAGTTGCTTTTTTTTTCACTGTGCCAGACATGAAACTAAAATAAAAGCATATTTCTAATGTCTGCTAGAAGGTGTTTATTTATACTAGAATTTACTTTAAATTGACATTTAACATACTCATAGCTAAGTACTGAGATAAGCTGTTGAGCAGTTTGATGGGCAGATTAGTTGGGGGACTGGAGAGGAAGCACTGCTGGGGGTGTTTTGGTGCGAGGCAAGGTGTATCATCTGGTCTGTTAAGTAAACCTGATCATGTTGAATTTGGTGAAGTTTGACCAGCGGACAGGTCTATGTTGCAAACAAGTGCATTGTTCCTAGGCAGAGCCTGGGGTCTGTGTTGTGCTTGCTGCAGCTGCCTGCCGTGCCAGAAAAGGTGGGGGCCCTTGTGAAGGCTGTTCCTGCAGAAAGGTGTTTGGGGACCATGTCTTTTTTTGATGGGAGTTGTGGGAGCTCACCACCAGGGCAGATGGAGGCCGTTGTGACACATTTGCATGGCAATATGCGTGTGACTGGGTATCCTAACCTGTGCAAGGCAGTCCCTGGCCTTTCCACTGCCTTTGACTACCAGCTGGATCTCTCCCATGGAGCACTGAAGAAAACTATTCATTTCAGTGGGAGCAAGATCCTTAGGGGCAGCAAACAGCGCCAAGAAAACCTGTGGACAGCTAGTTGGAAACAATTCTACTTCAAATAGTTCTTGCAGAAATTGCTCTTTCTTTTTTGCCTGCTGGCAGAAGCACTAGAAATCTGTTTCTTTCCTAGGGTGCAGCCAATCCCTAAGTACAGTTTTTCAAAGATTAAAAAACTGACGGAAGTTTGCCATGTAGGAATGACTGGTACACTTCCTACCAGCTCTTTACACAACAGCATTCATAGAAAGGTCCAGTTTCTCAGTCCCTTCACCAGGCCATCCATGATAAGTTGACAATTAATCATCAGCATGTGGACCAGCATTTTGCAGTTGTTTGAACTTGCGAATGGTTTGTAAAGTTGGAAGCCGTTATCTGACAGATAAAAAAAAATGCATCCTTTCTGACATCTTTTTAATTCAGCTGTCCTTTTCCAGTTGCATATTTAACATTTGAAATAATTTGAAAGTTATTAATGGATTGGGCAGCTAAGTATTTTGTTTGTATTCATTGCAAAAGAAAAGCCCAGAAGCTTACCTGAAGTTTTTTAGTATTTTCTTTTCCTCCTCCTCCTCCTCCTTCTTCTTCTTCCTCATCATTCTGTCTGGCTTCTTCTCTTCCTTCCAGTTTTCAGTGGTTCTGTCTTTCGTTCTCTTCTGTTCTTGAGAGAGCTCAACATCCTTCTTCATGAGCTGCGGTAAGCTCTCTTCTCCATAGGGTACAAATGTGGAGGGTCTTTAAATGTCCTTTTGAAAGGCTTTGCTGTCATTACGTTATGGTGTAGAGTATTCCAGATTATAATGTAGCCCCAGGTTTTGCCAGATTTTGTCATCGGATCTCCACAGCAAGAGTTGGTGGATGGTTGGAAGTATTGAGAACTATAAATACAGTATTACAGGGAGCACAGAGAACATTGGTACTGTGTATTTCACATGTTTCATAGCCCATTTCATTGTCCCACTTCCATGGGAATGTGCATGCCCAAACTTTTGAAGCTGGCTTCCATTTGTTCTGTTTTTCTTTTGTACATACAAATTAAATCTGCTGTGAAAACAGAAAATGATGTATTAATTGGAAATAGAGCTGTTAAGTTCCACAAGCATGTAGACTGTATGATAGGACTTGTAGAATATGTTACTGTCTTGTAATTAAAACCTCAAGGTTAACTGGTTAACATTTTCATCAAAAAAAGATAAAAAGCCCACATTAGAGTGTGTATTGTTTTGATATGGACATGCCATAGCCTTCTAATTTTAATAGCATCCTTCCATGATTAGCTATATTTTTGCAGCTGCAAGGAGTGTGGTGGATAAGCACGTGTCCTAGCCTGGAGCAGAGTTGCAGACAGTGTAGAGCCAAACTGCTTTCATTTTGAAGAGGGCAATTTCCCCATAGTCCCTAGAGGCACCAACTCACAGCACTGTTACTAAGCAGATTATGGCTTAATATTGGAGGAAACTCCCCTCATTGCACACACATTTTCACTGTAACTTTGTTCCTCAGCTGGAATGACAGGAACAACCATATAAGATTTCAGGGAACTATCTGATATTTAAGCAAGTAGAGAGTGAAGTCATGGCCTTCTTGTGATGGCTTTGATTTTTCCTTGATGTAAGCAGTGTAGGGCTCACTCCTCAGGCATGTCGACAAAACAGGAAGAGAAATCCTGATTTTTTCCAGAGATTTTTTTTTTGAGACAGCTATTTCATTGATATTACTGGCTTTACTAGTGTAAGAGCAGAACTGGGCAGCCATACCACTGCACAAACTTGAGCCCAGAGTCTTTGGCAAATACATTTGAAATGTCTTCCACTGCTATTCAGAGCTCTGTGTTCCTTAGTCTGCCTTAGATTTCAGGGTCAACTTAAAAATAGGAAGACAGTAATTCTGTTGCTATCAAAGTATAGAACTTAAGTATTCTTTAATAAAATCTATTTTCACATGTTGAAAAAAGTAATATTCTAAATGATAGAATAAAAATGCCTTCTACCATAACATAACATCACATCATTAAAAAATAGTTTGCTGTAATCCATCAGCAAGCTGTGAGTCTTTTCTGTCTCTTTCCCCTCTAATTCTTCATGTTGAAACTGTTTTATATTTCTTGTAAATAATAGACAATCATTGTTTTTATTCCTAAGTACTACCATAACAGTTGGGACAATCTATACTTACAAAAAATGTACTTGATGAACTTACTATTAGCAGGCCAATAAAGTTTTATAATTCATTATCATTGTGTATTTCACTCTGTAAATTGATCACATCTAGTATTTCATTAATAATTTTGCAGTGTATTGGAAAATATGTGAATCTTGGAGTTCTTCAGCTGTTATCTGTTGTTATAAATGTGCTCATTGTTGCTTTTGTTTTCTGATAAACAGTGAGATTAAAATCCTTAATTGTATTTTTATAGCATCTTGAATGGTTACCCTATTTAAAAAACACCCTCTGCCCCCCACAAAACCTGTTTGCAATAGTTTTATTTCTATTTAATTTAATTTAAATGTATGTGTGTTTAACGTGTACATTCAATCGTGTGCGTGTGTGTATTCAGATCAAATGACTACATATTCCGCTGTTGACCATAAGGCAGCAAGTTTTACATGTCAGGCCATGTTTCATCTACTCAGAACTTAAGGTAGAAAAAGTTGGTTGGTGGAATACACAAGTAAGCTGTGCTTATTTTCCAACTATTTTGAGGAAACATCAGTGCTGTGATTTGAAAGGTGTGTTTTGCTTTGGGATTTGCATTTGTTGGCCTGGACCATCTGGATTTCTTGACAGACCTAATGAAACAGAGTACACAAGAATGTTGAAATGGTTATGTCACAGTTTAAGCCCAAGTTTTTCCCTTTTTTGTTTTTCACTAGGGCATGTCATATTTTCCCACAAATTCGATTGCTGTATTTGGACTATAGCATTGTGGATATTGCATTACAAGATAATTTTCTTGCTGCTTCTGAAATGTTTGGTCACATTTTTCTCTTCTGGGAGCTCAGCATATCTCTGAGCATTGTACCAGATCTGCTTTGTATGCCCTTAGGGAATTTCAAATTTTTCACCGATTGGCACAAGTGTAATGTCATGTAGTGTATTTTACACATATGCTTTTTTATCATCATCTATGTACAATATGCCTTTGGAACTAATTTGATGCATCCTCACTATCTAGAAGAAACAGGCTCGATGTAAATGTCCATTCTTTTTCTAAGAGAAGCTTTCAGTAAGACTTGCTATTACAGGTAAATTGTGGTATTGATTAAGCTGGTAGATACAATTATTTTAAAGACAGTATTCAAACAATATAAAATACTAGATTCATGAAAATCCTTTACCAAGTGGAAGAACATATTGAAATTGTCATGTATTGGATATTTTTTTGAGTGGTAGCAAGCTTGCCTTTGAAATACTCTAATATAGGGTTTGCAGCCTCAGCAGAGCAAGAAGTTATTATTTGGGGAGAACAATCAAAAACTGAAGCTGAGTAAAGGCAAAAGTGAAAATAGCCATTTACGTTGCTCAGGAAATTAGGAAATCAACAGGATGAGAACTAACAAAGTCTTAATGTTCTTGATAATCCAAATTAGTGTAAAAATGCAAACAAGGGTTCTTAATTTTTTAAATGAACATGAATTGTAACTTAATAGGATTCTTGTAGAAGTCTTTATTTTTGTTCTTTTAAAGAAGAAAAAAAATACAAACAGCATGTATTGGTTATTTGTGTCTTAAGAAATTGTTATTTCCATCTAATTTCTCCATTAACGTACTGCAAGAAGAAGAAGTTAATTTCATAGGTTAGTTTGTAAGTCTGTTACTATTTTAAAAGTAAAATTAATTTAAAGATCACCTTTCAGCCTGAGTAATTGATGTTTCTTCCTATATTATGTTAGTAATCAGGCTCAAAAGCAAAAATACAGAGCACATAATAAGCAGTTCTTTGTATATTGCAGTTCCATGAGAATGGTTGCAAATGTCACAAAATTCTGCTTTCTGATATTTAGATAATTCTGTTGAAAGACCTGTTTGGCACTGTGTTTTACCTATAAAAAGCAAATACAGTGTGCAGGTTTCTAAATTAAGTGTTCTCTAGCTAGTTTGTTGACAGTGACAGATACTTCAGATTTAAATGATAATGTTTTGTTTGGCTTCCGAGTTACTATGCAGAGCTCTAGGACTTTCATCGTCAGAGCAGAGTTAACAATGAAGGAGTCAGATGTCATTAAGGTCTATAAACAGAGAATGGAGTTTCAACTAAAATAATTCCCTCAAAATGGAAAACTGTAGTTCATAGTGTGTGATAAAAGACAAAAGTGCGTAAAGAGAATAGAAAGGTGCATTTGAAAGCTGAAAATTAATTCGGATTAGAGTTCTTGTTTGGTGCACAAGTTGATACTGCGTTTAACAACTCTTAATAGCTAATATTAGGTATGAGAAGTTAGAGAACAGAAAGTGGTGAAACTCTTTGTGGCCAGATGGACAATTGGTTGTGCAGTTTCTTGATGACTAGTGTGATCCCACTGAAGAGTCATCACTCTGGAAGGGTTTTAGCACGTCAGTGTCTACAGCATTGAAGTTGATGATGCCTCAGGAATGGATGCATCACCCCTGCCTCAGGGAACTTGATCCAAGAAAACAGCTAGTTCTATATAAACCCTTGTCTGAGGGCTGGGTAACATTTCTTTCACTTTGTTGTCAGCCTATGCTGAGTTTTTGTAATGTCTTTACTCCAGCAGACATCCCGGCATAGGCCTTGCTGCCTAAACCAGAATTCCCCTTTCTTTTTCTAAAGATGCATGCCATGTAACCAATTTTAATGCTTCCTCATGAGACCTAGCATGATGCTGAGGTCAGAGCTTGTAAGTTAGCTCTTTTCTGCCACTGATGGTTCCAGAATGAAGGCCAACAGGGCTAGCTGTATCAGAGATTCCTGGTGCACTTGTACCTAATTAATGTATAGTCATAAGAAGTTGGTTCACTTCTTTTAAATGTCTTAAGACTCCTAGGAAAAATCCAAGGGCTGTATGTACCTGTACAGATTAACTATTAGAATTAGAACAAAATGTGAAGTCTCGATAAGTCTATGCTTTGTAGAAGAAAACATTTACGTAAGACTCCCATTTTCATTCAGATTCAAAACAGTGTATGTTGCCTTAAATATGAGAGACAAAAGTTAAAAGTATGAAAGAAATTCAGTGTTGGTTTCCTCATGGTAAGCCCTGCTTATTGATTTTTCTGTTAATGTCAGGTGATGAGATGAAACACCTAGGAAGTTAGTTTCTCTCGTAGTTTTATCTTTTATAAGCCAAAAGTAATTTTTTGGCAGTCTGAGGTACTCACGTCTGTGTTGTACCCTGTCTTGGTGAAGTCTGTCTTCTGGGTACCAAGTAGCCCAGTGATAGATACCTCAGTCCCTGATGGGTCTTGTGAAGGCTTCTGCCACACAAGCAGTAACTCTGTCTTACTACTAATTGGTCAGCTGTCTCATTTTTCAGTACAGTAATGTTTTTTAAATAGGATCCAAATCATCAACTCTGCATTTGTTTGCTTATGAGAGTATGAATCAAAATCAGGTAAGCTGACTGTGAATTGCCTGTGTGTTTCCTTTCTCTAGTAACCACCAGGCATTTGAGGTATGGTTTTTGAAGCAGAATGCGCAGAGACCAGCTTTCTACTTGCTGTGTGGTATAACAGGTTACCTTTTCCCATATTTCAGCATTGGTTTTCCCTTGGGAGTTGGCATAATCTCTTTCCAGGTAAAGAGTCACACTTTATCACTCTTCATCATTCTGTTAAAAAAAAGGGCCATGTGCCTCTTCAAGAGGAAGGCAAAGATTTATCATAACTGCTTTTGCTTTCCAAAGAAGACACCAAGTTTCCATTCCCTGCTGCAACTTCACACTTTGTTGTAATCCAAATGTATATATAAACCTGTTGCTGTTGAACTCAACTACCCTGGGACCCAGGTGAAGTTGTTACCTGTCATTAGGAGGTGATGGCATTTGCCTCTGGGGGCAGTTGTTTCTAATTGTAGGGCTTTAACATTTTTTGCTCCTGGGTTCTGGTCTGAACTTTGCCCATGGTGAGAGCAGCTGTAATCACTAGTGATTTGTAGATGGCCCACATGATAGCAGTTTGATCAGTGATTGCCAGGGGACAGATACTCATGCCAGGAAAGAGCAACCTTTGGCAGATGAAGCAGAGAGGCTGAGGATTGATGACAGAGAGACTGAGTTGTCCTGTCATCAGTCTAATTACAAAGGGTTTGATCATCTCTTGGAGGGGAGTGAAAATTCTGAAAAACTTCTGATTTTTTTTTCCCATTTGGAGATATGTAGGTCTTGCTTTGGGTGCCATAAATCAGGCTACTGTGAGATTTATTTGTTTAATACAGAATATAAATGTAATTTTAACTTGCTGCATTCTTAAGGAATTCCATCTGCATGTTGCAGGATGCAAAGAGTCTGTGCAGATGCTTGCCTGGTTACACCAGAGCCCTGGCTCTGACCCCAGATAGAGCACAGCACTGTATTCCCCTATAAAATAAATCAGGGTGTTTATTCGCCTGAGATTTTTGTCATCACTGCAGTTATGGACAGGAGAAATCGTGCATGCCTGTGTGGTCCTGCCTGGAGTCACATCTCTTACTCAGGTAATTTTATCCGCTTCAGGATTCTAGGGAGGGCTGTTAGTGTACCATTAAATTGTCCCTGAGTAATGTATAACTACTTTCTTTAGCATTCTGAAATTTTTTTGTCATTGCTACCTACACATCCCAATTGCAAGTACGCAGCTTGTGCAGTGTGACTTTCCCGTGTCTTTCCTTGCATTGCGTTTATGTTTATGCCATGTGACTGTAAAATACTAACAGATCAATCTGTCCAGTAGTGAATATATCTGCATGGGATGCAAAACGGCGAGGAACTCAAAATCATTAGAGTCTGAGAAAGGTATGAGTCAGATCCTTTAACCAATTCACATCAGCTAAGAGACCAACTTAAATATTTGCCATTTGTAAGTACTACTACTCCCTACTATTTGGGAATGGTGAATTTTAAAGCTTGAAATTCACTGTCTGTTAACATTTGTAGGAGTAAACATCTTAGGTCTTGCCAGACATTTAACATGAAAAGGAAATGCCAACAAAATGAAGCAATGCAATTTTAATTCCAAAACTGTAAGGGTTTTGTGGTGTTTAATATGTAATAGCCAGATTCCATGTAAGATCTGTGGTTTCATTTTTTCTACAAAATTTTTTAGGACATTATGTAGGTGTAAAATAGTGCTATATATTACAGTTTTAGTCATGTGTTACTAACAGAGTGAATAAAGTAACCTCATTTTTTACTACTAGTATTGAATGAGTTTATGTATGAAATATACTTTGAAACTTGCTTTAGAACCCAGATCAGTGAGTTAATTCAACAGGGCTAGTTTATTTTAAATTCAGGACCCCAATGTCTTTGTGCTGGTGTTTGAATCATTAGTACTGCATTGATCTTTATTTTGCAAATAAACATATATTTTTCATTAAGCATTATAAGAAGTATCCCTGGGTGTGAATATTAGTTAATTTTTTATCAATAATTGCCTGGCGATTTGAAATGAAATTGGTGCCAGATGACATTGCTAGTCATACAAAACATCAGAAACCTGTTGTCATCGTACTCATGAAGTTTCATTTTAAAAATTACATCTGTAGTGAGATCCTACATTATTCTTGCTTTCGCATAGAAATTTAAATGGGTGAGTAGCTCAGGACTTAATTTTTGCTTCCTCTTTCAGGCTGCTTAGATAACTTAGCTGTTTGAAGTTGTCATATCCTTGTTCCTTGGGTTTTGCTACCACATCATGAAAACATGGAGAAATTGGCTGGTAAAGTAAGAAAAGTTGGTACTGTCTTAACAAACCAAATTCTAATGCCTCTGGAAACTGTATTGGAGAACAAAACCATCCCAACCGCTCAGTCGATGAACCGTGTACTTTTTTTAAATGAGTTTCTGTATCCATCTAAGGTAACATGACCAACAGGAGGGAGCAGCCAGCAAAACCCCAGGACACTGAGGCAGTGCGGTGTCCCCTCCCTGCAAAGCCAGGTACGCCCCTAGGGATAATGGGCTCCTCTGGTTACCGGTGCAGTCCAGCCGCCCCCCGGCAGAAGCCCAGTGAAGCTGTTTATGTATTGGCTGCTTCCTGCCATCTCTCTTCTGAGGTGTCTTATCTCGGTGGCACAGAGCCCAGCTTAAAGCCTCCCAAAGGGTTGTGCACCCAGGCGTGCCCCCAGTGCTGGAATGGCACAGATGGTGTAGATGGCTTCAGCAGGTTTTTGTAATGATGAGCATGCTGCACTGCCTCCAACTAGTGCTGTTTGCTAAGAATCCAGGCTTGCTTCTTTGCCCCTTTCCTGCTTCTTGTTGGGCCTTAAAGAGGAAGAGGGAAGGGAGATACTGCAGGAAGGATTCACTCCTCCTGGCTCCCAGCCCATTATTAAGCGTTCTCCAGCAAGCTGGCTTGTCCGCCTCACATCCGTCCCTCCTCTGTAAGTCCACATGACTGAATGACTGAAAGGTGAAAGACCAAAATCTTTCTAATTTTAATAATCCCAGCAGCATCGTAATGAAAACCTAGCTCCATAGCTTTTACATTTCTGGTAGCATGCAGCAAATCGTACTGTCTTTAATCCTCTCCCTGGCAAAACTCCCACTGACTTCAGTGGGAGTTTTGTCTGAGCATGACCAGATTGGAATTTCAGGTTTTGGTCCTATATTAATTTCTCAGCAAGAAAGAGAAATGGATTTTATAGATTTTCAGTTTAACATTAGTAAGACATGAAACTGTCATTCTCTATAATGTAGTGGTACAAATATGGGCAATTACCTTTTTGGCATTGCCTCTTGGGAATAATACAGATCTATTACTTTAACCCATTCCTAACATAATTCATGTGCAGCCATATATTATAGATGCTGCCTTTCAGTGACACAACTAAGTGCCACAGCAGTACAAGACAGTTTGCCAAAAAAGTTGT
This sequence comes from Harpia harpyja, assembly GCF_026419915.1. Lineage (NCBI taxonomy): Eukaryota > Metazoa > Chordata > Aves > Accipitriformes > Accipitridae > Harpia > Harpia harpyja. Next base: position 72,266,317 of record NC_068969.1, on the reverse strand, counting down.
AGTCATTCTTAATACAAAGGCAGCAGTCCTGATTCCACTGTCATTTATAGGGATTTTGCGCAATTGTCAATTTAATAAATTACTCTTGGTTGATATTAAGATGAAGGGAATTAGACTCTTGGTATTGCTATTTCATTTTTCCTATTTATAGGATTTCATGCTTCATGTTTGGTTTCACTCTTTCACCCTATCCCCAAATTTGTTTTTCTCTACATTTTTGATTAACTAGCTAGTTGGAGCTTAGCACGTTATTTTGGGGGGGGCAGGGAAAGAAGAAAAACCTCACCTGGCAAATTCAAGTACGGTGTAGAAAAATCTTTGGGGGAAATGGATTATTTCTAAAGACTGTGAAAATGAAAAACTTTCCATTTACTGAAATTATGGTATAAATGTGGGGACTCCAGAGATTGAAATACTAAGTGATTATGTTCCTGCACTGAAGTCTGATGCTTGGTTATTTAGTATTGGTGTGCTTGAAGTGAGCATGTGCTTTTTTTGTGCAAGTGGGAAGTGCATGTGTCTGCCTTTTGCAGTCTGGTCCTTTGAGACCTGTTTGTATGTGACCATTGCAGACTCCAATTTTGAGTCTAGTCCAGTGCTAGAGACGATTGTGGCTGTGCATGGTTTGGTTTGGTTTGCAGCCTCTGAAGGCAAGAAGATTATTTTTGCAGATCAACTCAGAGATACACTAATGAGGGAAGTTTATATAGTCTTCTGCTTCAGTTGATGCTAATGTTTTACATGTGTTCATTAGATTCATACAGAAATACAAAACCATTTTATTCTGCTTTGTAGTATTTGCTTCTAATGGTGGTCAGGAATAAGGCTATGTTATCAGCTCCCTTTAGCAGTTCCTTTTTGAGAGTATTTGATTTCCATGCAAATCTGTTCTGATAAATCTGTTGCTAAGAAACAGCCATGACTGAATTTTTGGTAAAAGAGGAAGTTACACTGAGAATAAATGAGTGTCACCCTAAAGTACTTGAGTTTAACAAGTGCTAATGCTTTTTAATGCTGACATATAAATTACAGCATCACAGGAGGCCATGTGGATAATTGGGAACTGAATATTACAAGGTGATAGGAAGCTTCAGATTTAAGAAATCCAGGGAGATGTTACAAAAAGAGAGGACAGATGAGCCAGGTGGTCAAGAGAGAATCAGTTCAGAAGAAAGAGGCAAAACTCTCCATAAAAGAAGAAGTGAGTAAATAAGCAGAGGAGGAACATCAGAAAAAAGCTAGGGGAGAATACTTAGTAAAGTATTTAGAAATAATAGAAGCAGCAGAAGTAATTTCTGAAAATATTATGTGCAGCATCCTGAAAAAAGAGAACCACTGCTTTATTTAGAGCCCTGCAGAATAGAAACAGTGATGGTTCCAGTATTTTAGCAAAACCTCATTGTGGTTTCGTGGCCAGTTTTGTGATCAGTTTCACAATTAATGCATCCATTTTCAAATCTGCTGTAGCAAAACTGCCAGAGCTTGGTTTGCAGTGTGGCCACCTCTGGGACAGCTGAGCTAGCTGGTATGGTGCAAATAGCTTTGAGTATGGGCCATTTTCCTGCTTGCCATAGAGGCAATTTCTAGGAAAGCTGTCAGGAGAGAGGTAACAGGAGGAATCTCCAGCAGATGAGCATCGTGTGGCAGGGAGGAGGAGGTGTCTGTAAATGGCAGTAGAGGTTCAGCATCTAGAGGCAAGTCAGTCAATTTGGGCAGCTAATCTCACAGCTTGTGAGTGATACTGCTGGGACAGAAATTTGACATGTTGCCTTTCCATCCATGAGTGTCATTTGCTCCACTGCAGTAATTTTCAGATCTGCATCTGAAGAGGGTTTTGAGTATGTAAGGCTTCACTGCCTTAGTAAATGTGCTTGGGGAAAGAAGGGTGTTGTTTGGAGGCAATTCTGCATCTTTGATCTGAAGCTGTATTGGCAAGGGTATTCCTTCGGTCTGTTCAGCTCCCTCCCATCTCCAAAGGTGAATTGTTTTTCAAACAATGTCCCAAAAGATCTAATTGAGTATAATCCAGAAGTCTATAACCATGGAAATGGAAAGCGATTAACGGAAAATGATTGTTTTTCTTTTCTTTATGATTGCTTAGAGGTGCACAAAACCACCAGATGCTAGAGGGAGTCTGTTGCTAAGGCTATTCCACATTGAGAACATGGCAGATGCTTCACCTGGGTATCACAAGAATTTCTAGTGACACATGATTGATGAGCACCAAAAATCTTCCCAGAAGAAGGTTCTGGCCAGTCTCTTGCCAGCCAGCAAGGTTTTCTGAGCATGGGCTGTGATCTCTCTTTGAAGGCCAGGGATGTGTATAGTTGCTGAGTGCTCTAGGGACAGGGGCTGTAGAGAAAGCCACTGAAATGGCTGCTGTGGCAGAGACACAAAAGGAATCAGTTTCACTGTTGCTAAGTAATCTAATACAAATTGGAATAAAATGTCAAGCATTGATGCTCAGGAAGGAAAGTAAGCTATCTCTTGCTTTGTGTTCACTGAGGGCCAGTTTTGGAAAGTCTGTCTTCTGTGCTGAAGCCACCTGCCCTTAGAGCAGCCCTCTTCCAAAGGCCAGATACTGTCTCTCAAGCACATGCAAAATTGGGGCCATCAGGACCCAAAGCCTGTTCTGTTCACCCAAGGAGAGAGTGAACTACTTGACAAGAAATAGATGATGGAGTGTCAGTTCACCATCTTCCCATGCCCTCCTCTTCAGGTGTAGGTGGGTCTTTGAATTTTCTTTTTAAAACCTGTTTTCAGGGATGGGGAATGTTTGGAGATGAAGGGGAGCCAGTCCAAGTCAGTGCAAGTCCAAGAAAGCTTTAGTTGGGCTGCAAGATCATCTCAGTGAGAGATGAGTAAACAGCAAAACCAGATTTCTGCAGATGATGTTTACAATTTGAGCATGATGTTTGGGCTGATTGTGTTTAATTGTTTAGTTTTGCTTCTTTGCAGATTGTCACATTTAAGATTAGCTAGTGCGGCTGTAAATGAAAAATGGATTGGAAGCTATTATGCTGGAATGCTTGCTGAGAACAAATCGAGAGGTGTATTTCAATGTAGGACAGTAACTTCATAATTCGTGCAATTTGAGGGGCCTGTAAGAATCTTCCACTTACTAGAAAGTGAGAAATTATACAAGACTTTGTGTTATAGTGTCATGTATTTAACACTTCCAGTACTGAAAACTGATCAGAAACAATTAAGGGGGAAAACCCCACTGAAATAAATTGTATGTAAAGAATGCAATTAAATAATGTGTGTTCTAGTAGAATAATCCACTGTAGACTGTGGATTCATACATCACTGGTGTGCTTCTTACCTGACTAAACCTATCTTGATTCTGCAGTCTGGAAAAGTAACCTGCTAATGCATTGAAAAGTATGTACTTTATTGATATATGCTATGTATTGGTTGAGCTACAGGCCTCATTCAGTTCTGAACAGACATAAATCACCATTTGAAGAACCCAAAGTGTTTTCCACAAGACCACTCAAGGTCTACCTTTTTGTCATTATGGAAGATTAGGGCTGAAAGGGGACCTGGTGTATTCTTCCTTGTCCTAAACCTGTATCAATTATACCGGTATCTTTTCCAACACATATTTTATTGGTGTGGCTTCAAGAGCTCCAGAAGTGGAGATTTCTGGGTCTTCTATGAACAATTCCAGCGCCTGAGGATGTTTTCCTAACATTTTAGCTCAGTCTTTCTTGATACACTTTTGTCATGCAACTTTTCATTCCTCTCCAGCATAGGCATGAAAAAAAGATTGTTCCCTTCCATTGGAAGGCTATCCTTGTGTATGTCCTCAGACCTCTGTTTAGGATAAAAGAAATTCCAATTCTTCAGGTTTTTTTTCAGGTCTCTGAGTATTTCTAGATTTTTCCATATCATGTTTTCAACTGATTTGCTTGGATGGGAGAGGCTTGTAGATAGTATCTCTGTACTCCCAAGAAATAATCAGGGAGGATTTAAAGAAGGGAAATGGTTTCATTAGTAATGCTTTTTAAAAACAAACAAACAAACCACACAAGCAACAAATACAAGTTTAATATCAGGGAGCATTTCTCCATAACCTAGCATATCTGCATATCATCTAACCATGTCTAACTAATCAGAATTTGGAAAATTATTCCAGTTGACTACTGCAAATAGCTTTGCTGTTCTCTCAGATAAAGACTGACTGCCAAAGCAGCATGAGGAAACTTGTGTTGCTTCTGTACACATTACATTTATCTTCTAGACAACAGAGGACCTCATTCCCAGCCCTAGAAATGGGAATGCTAACACTTAGATTATTTATGAGAACTGTGGAGGGAAGCGATTGTTAATTAAAGAGTTTTTAAATTAAATGAAAGGCAACAAGGATTCAATTTTGGGTGAATTACTCTTTTTTGCTTGATGCCAACAAGCGCATTCTAGCTGATCTTTTTTCTTATTGCGGTGATTTTTCACTGTAGTACTTTTGAAGGATTGTAATTTTACCCACGTTTCTGAGATATCCAAACCTGCAGGTGGCTATAATGAATGGTCTTGGTGATCTATATTAAAAAAGATAAATCATTTTTTCTTTCCTTCTTTCACATTTTCTGCTGCCTTGTATCCTTACTTCTCTGGCTCACATACTCATATTGATTAATACACTATATCCCTGCTAGATTTTTGTCTCAGGTCTGTGTTTCATTTGACTACCAATAATGAGAGGCCATAAATTCCTCATTCTTTGTGATAGGGCACATCATCTGAGCTGCAGATACTGCAAAGATGTCCACGAAGCACTGGGCAGCTGTATAGCCACCATTTATCCTACAGCTGAAGGAAGGCTCTAAGTCCCAAAGGGCTCCGTGGTGCAACAGCCAGGGCTGGCAGTCCCTCCTGGGTCCTGCTCGTGACTTTGACAAAGATCCATCCCACCTGCAGCGCTGGGCAAGTCAACGAGCCTCACAGAGCTCCTCCTGTTGCCTCCAAATTGGGAATAATAGTAGCACGTACCTCACTGAGGACGAACTGTGAGGATTTATTGGTTATGGTACTTAAGAGTTTGAAGATGTGTACCAGATTGCGGTTGTGAGATCTGTTATACAAATGCCTCCCATTCCAGCTGAAAGGAGAAAGAAATCAGCAACCTCTGTGCCACAGGCTGAGGCTTTGCTGATGGTATCCCTGGGGAGAGCTGGCCCTGGAGTGAGGCCAGGGCAGAGGGGGGGTCATGCACCTTTCGTCCTGCACAGACACTACTAGCAAATCCAGTATGTATTAGAGACCTCATCCTTTTTCCTACAGGGTTTTGCAGTGCTGCAAAGGAGGTTTCTTTGGTGAACTGCCTTGCCAGTCTGTCTCAGATGTAGACACCTGTGTCTTTGTTCCTGCGTCCTGTAGGTTGCATGGCTTTCAGGGAATGACCTGCATTATGAAGGGATCCCCTAGGTTATCCTAGGGATTCCTCCCTATTTGGAATCCTCCCTTGCAGAAACGATGACCTCTGGAATGCTCTAGGCTTGTGTGTAACAGGATGTGTGAATGCATGCATACAGGGGAGTATAGATGAGGCTGTGAGAAGAAAGGCGGCTGAAAGGAACTGACTGGGATTCCTTCACAATCATGCTCCAGAATAAAACTGAAGCAAACAAATATGCAGCTGTGGCTTTTAGATTCAAAGCCACAAAATAAGGCCTGATGAAATACTTGAGTGGCTAAAATTTGTGTGTAGTCATTTCAGTGGAAATTACCCATATTGCATGTTTGTTGCTCTCTAGAGGAGTTAGGCATTTGAAATAAGTTTTCCAGCAAGAGAAACATGCATTTTAGGGGAAGAGCATTTAGGTCACTGTGACTGACCTTTTGACGCCTAGCAACACTGAAAATTTGGTACTGTAAAGCTGAACAACATACCTGTTATTTCATTAAACTCAAAGGTATGCATTACTTAAATTATACTACATAGGAAAGAAAATAATCCGGCACTGCAGCGTATTTCCTCTGGATGAAAGTGATACAGTGATAACAATGCAATTTAGTCTTTTTGTGAAACTGCAACAAATGAGGAAAGACAAAACATTGGTCTTTCACATGAATAAAAAACCAAACCACCTTGGATTCTTGATCACCCAAATGAAACGTTACATCAAAGTGGGGTGGTTTCATCATGATTTTCAAACAAATGTCTCCACTTTGTTTTGCAATGGTTGTAAGTGAACAGACTCCTAAGGGCTGCTTCCTGAGTTTAAACCTTTATGTTCAGCCACTTACTCCTGCAAGAGACCTCCAAGGAGTCCCGTTCCTTCAGTTGTTCAGAGATTGTTAGAAGTGCATGCTGACAGGGAGCAGAGGCATTTGTCTGTTGGGTGTGGGGAAGTTCTCCAGCTCTCTGTTCTGGTTCCCCTGACTTCCTGGGAGCATGCTCGTGGATGGGAACCGAACTTTTCGGGCAGTGTCAGAAAGTTTTTCTCATCTCATATATCAAGAAGCAACAGAGTACAAGCTTAAACAAGCACTAGTGGGTGCAAATCAATTAAACAGATTAATGATACCTGTCAGAAGATGTGAAATTATTTATCCTCTAAACACCCAAGCCTGGCAAGTCTCAGTTTTCTGACTCACAGACTTAATGTTTACAGTGTGTTTTTTGGCTCAGTGTGCTGCACCAGGCTGGAAGGACATGCACTGTTTGAGCTGTAAAGAGCAGTGTCCTTCAGCAAGGTGGAGTTAGGTATAATGTTGCTTGGGGTGATCTTATTCTTGTGTTTTCTCCACCACAAACAAAGAAGGAGTAACCCCATAATACTCGTTTTGCAACTGACTGTGACAATGACTATTGAGATGACTTCACTGAGGCTAAGACTAATGGCTGTTTTCTGGGGAGCTGGCAGGGATGGGGATATGAGACAAGAAGGGTCAGTTGGAAGGTGGGGAGAGGCAAGAAATGCTATTGCTCTGCACAGCTGAACTGCTGAGAAAGCATAGGAGCACGTTGCCTTGAACTTTGCCCTCATTAGAAGCATCAGCAGCTGCAAAGCAAAGACCATCATTTTAATAAGCCCACTCTAGTTTTGCAGAAGAATCTGACTTTACTTTGAACAGCTGCACCAAGCAAAGTGAGGCTAAACTGGTTTCTCTTCAGGAAGCTTATTCAGCCAGCTTTAGATGTTTTTCCTTGTGTTCTATTTATGCCTTTTAATTCAATTCCTTGTATTCAGCATGCAGCATTTTTAAGAGACCAGTAATCTAAAATAATGTTTCTATAATTGCATTACTTCTTATTATGCTGGGGTCTCTTATCCAGTCTAACAGAACTGCATAAACATGATTTGATATCACAGTTGTATACAGTTGTTAAACTTAGGAATGCAAAGGAATATTCAAAGTAAACTTATAGCACCTTAGTCAGGAAAAAGTGTGCCAAGCCATGATTGATGAGTTGTCTTCCAGAGGAGGTGAAAGACAAGGTAGCAATTCAAGAGTTAAGCTAAAAAGATGTCTCTTCTGGTAAGAAAGTTGGATCCTAGCTTGGTAACAGGAAAAATTGAATATCTGCTCTTGCTGAAGCATAGAACGTACCTTTTATTTATGCAGAAAAGAAGAACTTGGAATCCACAGCAAATATGGGAGTCTCATGGGAAAAGAAATCTTGTGTAATTGTTTTTTCAGAACAAGGTATTTAGCTAGTGAAAAAATATACTCCTCCCAAAAGGAAAAAGAGAGGAGATTCAGTATGGCCTGGAAATTCAGCAAAGGTAATGCTGACTGATGTGAGTTGCACTCACTGTCCTACTCTTGACTTGATGGTGTGCTGTTACAATATCCTGGCACAGACTGGTTCCTGTTCCCAGGGGAAATAAGAAGAGCCAATGCTAGCACAAGGTCAGTTGAGAAATCTTCCTAGCAGTCAATGTAATTTTTCATGGAAGGAGCCACTGTTATTAAGGCATCACAGCACCAAATTATCTCTATAAACAATCCTCTTTACCTGAGCTGCCTTGTAACACTTGACTAAGCAGATGCATCCTTGTAACTACACAGCTCCAACCACAAAGCTAAAATTGGCTGGTTTTTTAGTAATTATTACTCCTATTGTTTCCTTGTGTACCTGAGCCATTAGTAGTGACTTCAGGGATACTTGGAGTGATGTGTGACACACAGAAGTGTGTTGCGAGGAGGGTGCGGGATATTGTAGCCTCCAAGAGATCTTGTTAGAACTTGGAGAGCAAACATGCAGAGTAGATTGCTTATTTCTTTGACACAGTAGGTGGAGGAGGAGTAGATGGACACAGTGCTCATTTGTGACCATCTAAAGTCTGAATGTATGTGCTTGCAAGGTCATGCCATGTGCCAACAAAACCTGTATGTTCTTTCTGATTCTGCATTTGAGAGCCTCTTCTTTTTATTTTCTGCCTTAGCCTGCTTAGCTGAGTCACACTATTATTCCCTTCGGGACTCTTTCTGTACTTTGATGCACAGGAAGGTCATGTGGATTATTCCAGTGGCAGCTGGTAGTCAGATGTGTTGCCACAGCTAACTACCTAGTATTAGCATAAGTCTGAACTAATACAAAGAAAAACATAGCCCCAGCAAATAGCAGTGTAGATAGGTCTTGGTAGCATGCATGTTAAAACTGCATTAACTCTGATGGAGATAGAAGCAGCAGGAAAGGCTGTATTTTATAATCATGAAACTCCGTCTCCGGGCCAGAAATAGCAGCACACTTTGAAAATAGTTAGTTTTATTAAATTTTATTTCTAAACCTAAGGAAACTTAACATTTGCTGGTGCCACCAAGGTCTAGGACAGTGCAGAGGTACGCTGTTCAAGAGGTAGCACAGGAGTGGGTTATATTTCAGGGAGGGGTTCTGGCACTGGTGAAGGTAAACCGTGACCGCACCCCAGCAGTGTTTGATTGTCTCCAGTTTTCTGTGAGATGTGCAGTAAGAGAAGTTTGCTGTTTCTTCCTGTCCTGTACCATGTGCCGAAGATCATTCACAGCCTAGGTGTGGGAGGTATTTTGGCTTTATTATAGCTTGTCAGTTTCAAATCTAATTGGTTTTCTTATATGTCACCACTTTTTCAGAGAGCTGCTGGTTTTTGTACACAGAAGGGATTTTTTCTTGGGCCTTGGTGATGCAGAATGAACGGGTTTTTAGCTCAGCGTCAAAGAGAGGAGAAATTCAGCCCTGCAGTGTATAGCTCTCATGTTTCTTCTCCAGGGCAGGCTACCATTTCTCATCTGGCTCCGGCTTTTATCTTCTTAAGATAAGAAATATGGTCTAAAAATGAAATCAAGTGAAGATGTTGAGCAGCACATTTGAAGGTGGAGAAGGCCTTGTCACGGTCCACTCGGTGGACTCGTGATGGTTCGTTTGCTACGATCTCGAAAGTGCAAAATTAAGGTGACCAACACCAAAGGGAATAGCAATAATCACACAGTAAAACTTTATTGTATTGCCTGTGAAGAGGCACGCGATAGTTAGAGATGGGTGAAAGAAAGGAGAAAAGAGTAAAGTTAAGTTTAGAGAGAGGAGAAAGAGAAGTTGTACCTACCACCGCTGATCTCAAGACGTCCTAACGGTCCCGGGTCCAGCTAATGCTGCGTCGTCGATTGTCGTGGTCCTTGGTGGGGAAGCTTCAAACTTCCGTTGTTCAGAAGTCATCTTTTATGCTTAGTAACACACCTTGCTCCACCTCTGCCTCAGGAGTCTCCGCCCTTCTCGAGCGAGGCTATTACGCAGGCACGGGGTCGGTGTCCGAGGCATGGTAAGTCTTGGAGGTGTGTTTTGGTATTATAATGAAGCAAAGTTCGTCTAAAGTTCATGATTTCTTCATCGATGTTATGGTAACAATTGCAATCCATCCTTTTTGGACAGTAGCTGTGCGGTTATCTTTAACAGAGCCTTGTACCGCGCGTTCTGTTCTTGGGATCGGCCACTGCACTCCCAAACAGGCCGTTGTCAGATAACGTACTGTTCATGTTCCTGATGACGATGTTGAGACAATGCTGATTTTCTGACTGACTCCTACAGGCCTCTGGAGTTTTCTTAAAAGCTCAACCTGACTGTGAGTCAGCTATTGGGAATAGCTAATGGCTATTGACAACCCATGATTTTCACTCCCACCAATGATGTTTTGTCTAAAATTTTCAGATTTCAGGTTTGAAATCAACAGCAGATTTTATAAAAACCAGAAGCAGTAATAGGTGACTGAGGGTAATTATCATACTCATTGTGCCTTTGACAAGTAATTCAGTGACCCTGTTTCATCTGGATGAAAGCACACTTTAAGGCACTTTAAGAAATTACCCTTCAATTTGAGCTCAGGGCATATTCAGAAAAGGACAGCTCTAGCTTCTTGTTAGCACAGGTGATGTCCTCATCTTGCATCCCAGAAAATGGTTTTGCATTACTAGAATATCAGTCATAGCCAGGTGCAATGCTGGCCTGTAACTGTAATGTGCGTTCAAATGGCATAGTGCGTTCAAAAAATGAAATGTAACTTTATGGCAAGGGGACAGTCTGGCAAGTAAGCAAGTGTGGAAACAGTTTATGTACCAGTTTGCTCATGTTGATGAAAAGGTCACAGCAAAGGGGAAGCTTGAAAGGATGTGACCTCCACTGCCTCTGATACACAAAAATTTGAACCCAAACAACTAATTCCCAAGGTGATTGCATGAGCTGATTACTTGCTAATAAGTGAGAGGGATCACTAAGTGACACAGCACAAAGTTCCCAGAGTTGAATTTTTCTTAAACTGTTTCATACTGCCAGGAATTGCTTCAGAAATCACTTCGTTTTCCAGGTTTTCCACTCACAGACATCAGAGAGCTGAATATACTTGGAGCCTGCTTCATATCACACGAAGACTAGTTTCTACCAGTTAGCCTAATTGAGTAAATAGATATACAGAACAATTGTTTATTTTTCACCTGCAGCACTTTGTGGTTTATACTGATTGAAAAAATAGTTCACCGTACAAAATTGCGTCTTGGAGTAGTGCAGAAATGATTTGATGAACAGAATGAGTTTCTGTTCATTATCCCACTTTAATGTCTAGAAATGTGTAATGGTCACTTTTTCTTGCCATCACCGCATGTGTGGTGGAAGCAAACAATGACAAAGAGCCTCCTCCTGTGCAGCAGAGAACAGCAGAGCTGAAAAGGACTTAGAGGCATGCCTCTCTTAAATTACAGAGCCAAGATAATTTGCCCATTTGCTGTAAGAGAAGGGATTTGACCCTTATACTAAACCTGTATTAGTATAAAAGAACTTTATTTTCCCACGAAAATGTGTATTTGTCAGCCTGCTTTTTGGAGCCATTAGCTTGACATTCAGAAGATTTATAGATGTAAGGATGATGTCTAGAAGAAATTGAATGCAATTTTAAATGGGTTTGCACTCTAATGCCACTGCACACAACTCTTATGCACCTGAGAAATGTGTTGCAACTTCACACATGTACCTTGTGTGCCATCTGAGGGACCCTTTCCCACAGTTTGCTAGGCTCTGCACTTCATTAGAGAAATCTTCACCAAAATTTCTTAATCCTGGCAGCTTTCCTAGGACAATCAATCTTTTGAGGATCTGGGTGATCAGTAATGACAAAACCAGCCTTGGTATTAGTATTTCACTTCATAAATTGCAGAGATCTAGGCTTCACTTACATTTGTCAACAGTGACTTTCCAGTGGAGTACAAGGTATTTGAAAAATTACCTCTAATGTTTCAGGCTAGGGGGAGAAGTACTTTTTCAAACTATGAGAACATTTCCCTCGTGCACCATTAAACCAATGGGCAAGAACAGAAGGCAGGACAGGATGGGAGTATACTTGAGTCCCTAAAGGTAGGGCTGAATAGCCACATGCCAAATTATTTAAGTTTTATTCCCGTGAGCCATGCTATGTGACGATAAAGTGGTTTTGTTAATGATACAGTGAGCCACAGAAGAGTAAGAGTTTCTTTTCTTTAAAGCTGCCCTTTCTTAGATGCTGTGTCTAGCACTGTCATAGTTCTAACCTTGCTCCTTAATTGTGTGTGTGTTATTATGGATCCTGCCCATCTTCTCTCACGTCCTCAATGATGTGTGTACAAGACCTGCTGCTGGTCCCCATTCTCTCTCTCTGCATTCCCCATCTCTCCTGCAGATGCAGATGTCATCTATGTGGCAGGTTACTTAGCTCTGTCACGCCTATGCACTGTTCCTTCTGATCAACCTAAAACTCAATCTGGGGCTCCAACGTTTTGCAATGGGGTGACTGGTGACTTGGAGTAAACACAGCTTTTTTGTCATTCTCAAGGTCCTCTATGCTGCCCCCTTCTCTGGGGGGACATTCACCCCACCTGTCTGATGATGCCGTTGCAGGTTAGGCATTTCCAGAGGGAGAATTTTTCCATCTGTTTCTAGCATTGTCTTTTGATTGTTACAATTAGAAGATGTGAATGCCACCCAAAACCCCTGGTTAGCATGGATGGAGAATGAAATGAATTGAGACATGTGTGATCTCTGCTGGCTCTTCAGTGGGGACATTAGGCAAAATGTTGTCTCTGCTAAATGGTGATTCTGGTTTTCTTTGAATGCTGGATGTAAACTGGAAGATGTAATGTGGAATTTAAGTGGCAGGGTTAGATGACAAGAGTTCAGATGTCACCAGCGCTGGTCTTGGTGTTAGATCAAAGGCCTCTGCAGCTCACAGAAGTGGGACACTGTGCTAAGCAGGATTTTTTTACTCATTTACAAGGTTTTATCTCCTTGGCACTTTCGCTAAAAATATAAACCACAGAGTGAAAAAAACCCAAAAACTGTCACTGAATTACTGATCAAAATAAACCTCTTTCTGGAAGGTGACTAGATTCAGGTATGGATGGTGGAACCAGTGGGATATTCTCCTGGGCTGGATGAGCCTCTCTGCAGTGACCCCAGATTTTGCAGTGGGGTGGGATGTGTCTTTCCCACTACTCTTCTCAGCATCTTCTCTGCACCTTCTGTGACTGTTCAAATTGTCCCCTGGATTTTGGCTCTCAAGCAACAATGTGTTGTCTTTCAGAAATTACCAGCTTCCTACATCAGGATGAGCCCATCTCCTCTGTGTCTTTTGTCTTGTTATAATGCCATCTCAAAGGGAGGGCAGGCATTCCCTGGATTTGTGGCAATTATTGCTGTGTGATCCAAGTAGGGCAGAAGGTAAAAAATTTAATGTGTGTATTTCATAGCTTATTTCTGAGAATGGCAGAAGGAGTTCAACAAATTTGGAGATCTTGCCCAGTGACAGACTATGCTGGACTCTGACATATTTAGTCTAGGTGATACACCAGTACAAAAATTTGCTTCACGTTTCAAGTCCTAATGGGAAAACCCCACTGTTCTCCAGACATACAGAATTCCTGAGGTAAGGTCAACAAGGCACACAAAGAGAGCTGTTGACTATGGGGATGGAAGACAAACTAGTCCAAAAAAAAAAAAAAAAAGAATCATCTGAGGGAAGGGAATCATGTGCTGAGTTACAGGAAAATCTTTGTTTCTAACTCTAGGTCCTTCTTCAGTTATCAGCAATGACGATGATTCAGCCAGTCCCCTCCACCACATCTCAAATGGCAGTAACACTCCGTCTTCTTCTGAGGGGGGTCCTGACGCAGTCATCATTGGGATGACGAAGATTCCCGTCATCGAAAATCCCCAGTATTTTGGAATTACCAACAATCAGCTCAAGCCAGACACCTGTAAGTACAAACAACTGTATGTGTTTCAGTCATTCATTTTACCTGTGCAAGTGCTTGGGCTCCTTAACAGAGCTAGCAAAACAAAATGCTCTAAATTCTTGGGAGTGGAAGGGTGGGGTTAAAATGTATGCAATTTGTTAAAGGTACATGAGATGAACCGCTTTACATCTGTCAAAGCCAAATTCAGCCCTTGTGTTGAGTCAGTGAAGTCAGCAGTGTTACACACAAAGCCCGATCCGTATTCCATGAAAGTCACTGGTAGCCTTTCCATTGATTTCAGTGGTCTTTGGCCAGTCCTGTGCACTGAATGTGTTCTTGGGAGAAAACAAATCCTGGGTCAGAAGCAGAAGTCAGTATTGTTACATATGGGCTGCTTTTAATTTGATCGTATTAGCAATGAACATAACCTAACTTTGAAATCTGAGTATTTGTAAAGTTGTAAGAATGATAAGGGTTAAAACTGAAATTATTGTAATTCCGTTGAATAATTCAACCACTACAGCCAGAAAAGATGTTGAATATTTAAAAGTAGAGCAGAAGGTTGCATGGTAGACAATAAATGTCACATACAAATTCTTTCATGTTCAGTTAGAAGCAGGTAAAATGTGAAAAAATATGAAGTGTTAAACATAATTAACTATGAATAGTTAAAAAAGAGTATCCCTAACTTCAGATGCTAGTCTTCAAACCTAGTAACAGTTTTAGAATTGGACATGTGAAATGTTGATTTATGAACAAGTGATTAGCATTGTGGCAGATAACTGAAAAAATACCTAAAGGATATTGTGATTTATAGTAAGTAACTGCATGGCTTACTATTTTTCATCAGTACATTAAGGTCTTTAAGTGTTTCAGAGAAGGTTGTTCCTGCCTCTTTTTCACTCTTTTTTTGTGTGTGTGAATGTACATACATTTCTGAACTGTCACTGGAAGTCTGAACTGTTTCTCTGGGAAGTCACTCTAGAGATTCCCAGTATAGCTGCTGAGCACTGGGCTTGCAACTAAGGGATGCTACATCCTATCCTGAATGATACTGCTTCATAGCACAAACTGTAGTCTAGGGGCTTACTGCCAAGGTCAGAAACCTTTGCCTCCAACTTTGCAAAGCTTAAATGCCATAATAGGAATCTTTCTTGACCTGTGCATGAGGGTGTGGATGCATATGTGTATGCACGACTTCTAAGGTTGCAAAGACTGATGCTGGACTACCTACATATCTTGTGAATATTAACGCTTATCTACATCTAAGCACAAGCCACAGAAGGATGTTCCTGCAACACAACAGAAGGTCTTTTTCTGCTTTTTATTGTACATCCCTGATGTTCGCTCTTACCATAGCTTTATTGTGTGGCACTATTTTGTGATTAGAAATACCCCATTATCTCTTCTACCAGAGGATATTTAAATAATCTGGCCTAGTGTATGCAGTGGGATGCATAAGGTAATCACTGAATTGTTGGTACTTGATCAGCTCAAGGAAGATGATACATAGATGCATTCTGATTAGAACATTAATTCCTATGAAGAACAGAAGCTGCTAGGGAATCAGAAACAGGCAACATGCCCACTAGAGCTTTCTAATTTTATATATAAGGCCATGCTTTTAAATATGAGGCTATTGTACCTCCGTTCCCAGCTGCATTAGACAACATTATAATTGTTTAAATAAACATCAGTGAGTACAGAGTATTTAACTTTCAGCATTAATGTTGGAACAACATATGTGCTGTTCTGGGGAAAAACCCAAACTGTACCAAAACACAGAATTCTCTCACATTTAGTAAGCTGCACGTTAAGTACAGACACATTAAATCACAGCTGACTAGTGCTAAGTAGGTCCTGATCCTAAAAATACATAAGTCTGTGTTTGGTTTTGTGTGCTGCATTGAAACCCACATGGTGTCAGGGAAATTAATCACAGTACATGAAGTTCAGTTTGTGCATAAATGCTTGCAGGATGTGGCTCAAGACTTTGATACGGTGTGCTGAGGAGGTTTGTGCGGCTGATGCTCTGCATTCTGCCACATTGCCATGGTGGTCCCAGTCTTTGTGGTTTTATTGCTTTAGCAAAGAGAATCAGGTAAACTGTGGCAGTGTATATACCAAGGTAGATTTCTCCTACCACACTGAGCATCTGTCCAATAAAAAGCGTAATTAAAATTGTCTCGGATAAAAATGGTCTTCTAAGAAATAATTTCGCATACAATTTCTCTCCATCTTTCTCATTCGCTTATTATTACAGAGCTGCACTTGTCCTTTCTTAGCCTGCCAACCTCCTCCTGATGTGTATATCTGGTATTTATAAACCTCTAAGCTAAGTAGCTCTCATACTTTTTTCCTGTTTACAATAATGCCAGCTCCAGATGTCATCTGGTTTTTCATCTCCAGCAAGATAATTAACATTTATGTTTATTTCCTATCTGGTCTAAGTTCCATTGTCTGCTAGCATTAAACACAGCAATCACTGACAGTCATGCTGGAAAAGATTCTTCTGTATTTAGCTTATGTTTGTCTGTGGAAGGAGGTGAGACTTCAAGCTAGGTGAAACTGTATGCAGATGGTATTGCAGTTTTCACAGAAGTTGAAGGAGTATGTCTGCTGTGAGTAGCAAGTGGAGTTTCTTTTTTGTTACCTACTTAAGCCATATTTTGACTTGTCTACAGATAACCATTTCTAAGTATAGTGTATCAAGCTCCATTGCAAAGTATTAGACGTGTATGTGTTTAAAAGAAAATTTAAAAATTGATTGTGATCAATTTAGTTTGAAATTCCATCACTGTATCAGTAAATTGGTACTTTTGCTACTGAATAACTAAATCCCGAAGAGCAGTAGCTTCTAAAGGTCAGTCTCACGCTAAACGTTATAGCACTTTCCTCCTCTTGAGAGACAGCTTTTAAGGTGGGAAAAGCAAACTGAGGAGGACTGAAGACCCATCGACTAGAGGGGTCAGGTTCCAGTCATCACTCAGAAGGACTGCATTTCTGTCCCAGGTTTCAGGACAAACACTCATCTGTACCTTTAATTGACATAATGGTAGGAAATTACTCTTCATCTTCCAACTGGAATTGGCTGATATTTCCCACTCCAGCTGCCTATCATGTTAACTACCCATTTTCCTCACCAGCAAACCCACTGATGCTTCTTCAGCACTTGTCTGTCTGACACCGTGTCCCAGCACTCCTGGCTTTTCCTTTTCCTGCCATGTACCCTTGGTTGCTGCTGGCTGGTGGGCTCATCTGCCACTCCAATACCTTGAATATTTCCAGCTTGAAAGTTTACAGTCTGTCGTGCACAGACATGTTTTAGACACGTACCAGACTTCTTCATTCCTTTTTGTGTGAAATCAAAAGGTGTTTCCTCTTTGGCAGTACTTGGCAATCAGTGACAACTCTGCTTTCAGATGTGTGAGACAGAGTCCACAGCCTGGACTTCGTGAAATGCTCTTTGCACTTAAGTCATTATAAACCAGGTTGTGCTGTATTAGACTGAACCTGCAAACCTCTTGCCTGGGAATTACGAACAGTGTTCAGTCATTGCTGTTGAAAACTGGACCATAACTTTGTAGTGAAGTAACATCACCAGGTGCAGAAACCTTGCATGGATGGCAAACCTTGCAAAGATTTTTGTCCCCTGAAATCAACTGGGCGATGTAATATCGCATGGGCATAGGTGCTAACTAATGCTAGGTGGTTAGCTTCACTAATCTTATGAGCTGTCACAGCCCCTAAGCTATTTGGTATTTTCATTAATACCATGATATTTCCAAAATTAGTCTTCTACATCTCTGCACAGAAATCATAGTTGCTAAAGTGGCCAACTGAGCCTACCATACCTGTTGAAACAGGACAGAAGAAACAAAGCCATTTTCCCCTATGAACAGCTGTGGACTTTCTTCATTCATCATTTAGCTTGCAGCCCAGTGCTTGGAATGTATCAGCCCATTGCTATGACATTTCTGTGATTAATGGTGGAAATGCAGTCAGTAAATAATATTGCTGTGTTGGTAGTAATGTGAAAACCAAAAGGAGAGGGCATGCGTAAAACATCAGTGGAAGTGCCCAGGTTGAGACTCTGAGGGCAGAACTTGGGTAAGAAACTGCTTGCAGGTGGTTTGGGGATTTCAGGAATCAAATTGTTCTCTGAATCTCACCCCAGTAACCCCCACCTCTGCCCCATGAAGTCACTGTGGTTGTTTGAGTGCAACTGAAAGGAAGGCTGGAGCTTTGCCCTTTCATGGGGAGGTTTGCAAGCTCCAGGTTTCAAGCCCCCTAGGGTGGATATGTAGCAGCTGCATTGACATCAGTCTGTACTTCCCAGCTAATCTGTACTTGCAAGTCACTGGATTTTACCCCTAAAGATATTATCAACAATGGAAAAATACCATACTGGTTAGGCTTGTTGATTACTCAGTGGGTGGTTTAGTGGCAAGATGTTTTCAGTGGCTGGCCATACGTACAGCCATTGCGTTTCAGATGATGTGGTGTGGATTGTGGCTTTCATATGGGAAATTTGGGTATATTAATGGGATATTCTTAATATTTCGTCTATATTTCTGCAGTTTGGGATTGTGTTCCCTCAAGCATAGGAGTGTGAATGTGCAGTTTAGATAATAATTATTGTACTTCCAGTTGGCCTCTATTAGGGAAAGTCTGCAGCTGGTTACAAGTTGGCATAAATAATTTTTGTAAATTAATCTTGATTTATTTGGCTGACCTGAAAAAATGAATTTACAGTCTATAGCTCCAGTTCCACAGTAAAATTGCTAATTGCATGTGCGATACTAATTTTAAAGGCAGAAGTTTTGAGAGCGTCCCTCTTCTATCCCATTTTGAACACTGAACTTTTCAATTTATGCTTAGGGATTTTCATTTA
Organism: Harpia harpyja; assembly: GCF_026419915.1. Lineage (NCBI taxonomy): Eukaryota > Metazoa > Chordata > Aves > Accipitriformes > Accipitridae > Harpia > Harpia harpyja. The sequence goes on along the minus strand of NC_068969.1, from coordinate 72,247,743 downwards.
TATTTCAGGGATTGTTACACCATTTAGTTAAAGGTGATCTCAGTCTTTTACTGACTCTCATTCTTCTTTCACTATAGATTTCTTTTTAACATATCCATAGCAGGACTTTGGTTGTCCCTGTTAGGCAGGAAAGTTGCAGAAATCCTCTGCTTCAGTCCACCACCTTCTTGAATGAATTTTAAGGGAGAGAAGAAATAAGAGTGTTATTCTTACCATTTTATCATGACTCCCACAGTACTGGACTTCTGTATTTAAAACCATAGGTCTTGGAGTCTGGTGATGATGTCAGATTTCATTTTAGAATGAAAAGAAAAAGTGAAGAAAAGCTTGAGAATGTGAACTAGACCCCAGAAGGCTAAGGAAACAGAAAAAAAAGATCTGGATTTGTTTTTCTTCTGTTTATTACATTGTGGTTCTTTTTAAACTCAGTTTCATAATTTAGGAGCATTTGAGCATGACAGCAGCATGTGAAGGTGCAGAGCTGGCCCTGCTCTGCTAGCCTGGGAAGATGGCCCTGGCACGGACTGCCGCAGAGAGCAGAGGGGAGCAGGCAGATACCAGGACCTGCTGACTGGCATTTCCTCTCCCAGGCCATTTGTGGAAGGGTGCAGCTACCTGTAGTTCAATACCCAGTTGTTTCTGTGGCTCTGACCACTCACACCCCAGAAGGCTCTTAGTTTTGGAGTAGGCTGACAACCTTCTCCCCAACCCTTGGATCACTAGCAATGGGCTATTTGATATAAAAAAGAAATAGTTGTCTGTATTTCCAGGTAGATTGAACAGAAGGAGGGTATGTAGTCACTCGGTTTGTATTTCTCAGGCATCCTTGCTCCAGGATTCCCACAGCAGAGCCTGGCCCCAGGCATGTGTTTCCTTGCTGGGTGCACGGGCTCTCACTGCAGAGCAGCAATGTGAGATTCTGGTGATACAAAAACTGCTGGCAAAAAGGAGAATTCACCAAGAGAGCCTCTGCGCTGCAGGGATCTGCCAGGCCTCTGACCCAGAGCAGCAGGTTTGTTCATTTCCATGTTCTGCTCATCCTGCACACATGGTGTCCTGTAGAAAATAGCAATACGCAATGAGCAGACTGCCTGAAGTGGGCAATCTCTATTTGACTTTATTTCCCACATAACAAATTATGGCCTGTTCCAGGTTGTATCTGTCACCCTACGCTTTCCCACAGTTTTGAGGAATAGGGGTAATTTTTGACACACATTGCAAGGTAAAAAATAGACTGCGTTGGTCCCTGTGTCCAGAAGAAGGGTATCCCAAGGGAAACACTCTGTCAGCATTTCCATCTCTTTTGAAAGGCTTTTATATCTGAGTGACCACAAAGGAAAGGCTGCTGTAGTGGTTTCTTAGCCAGCTGAGCTGGAAGCCTGGGGATTTTCCATCAACTCCCAAAGTCTGCAGAGCTGAAAATTTATCAGCAGCTCATTTTCCTATAAAAGACACCATGACCTCAACAGCCAGAATGCAAAGGAGCAAAACTGATCAGTCTTAGTGAAATCCAGACTGGGAGGAAAAAGCTCGCTGTCCAAGCTGAACTTGCCAGTCTTGACATTCATTGGTAGTTGGGATTCAGAGGTTGGGAGGCTTAACAGGGCACTTGCTTCAGGATCTTCAGATGCTGAAAACCAAAAAGCTTTAGATGCTGAAAGCCAAACATGATTGAGGTTGAGATTACAAGGAGCGATATACATATTATATTTACTGGTTGTCCTGATCCCATTGTGTGCCTTGCTCTGGAGATATTTTATTGGCTAGGTAAATGTGTAAGAGATGTATTGGCTGAATAAAGATATAAAGATATATGAAGGTGTATTTTATCATCTTGACTAAATACTTCTGTAGTTTGATTGCATGTTTTAATCACTGACTGCAGTCATCATTTAAAATATGTGTCTTTGCAATTGTTCATAAAGTCATACATATGTCAGAAATGTCGGCCATATACATGAGTGGTGTATTTCATTTGTTGCATTTGACTTCTGTTAATTGGGCAAGAGATTTGTCTCCCAGACCATAGCGTATTGAGTATCAGATATTTTTGCCAATGATGTGGTCACATATTTCCTTTGCCCAACAAATAAAATGTAACAGGGAATAAATAAATTCATGGGAAATTAGATTTTTTAACTCCTGCTGCTCATTCTGAGACTCAGCAGACCTGCGGGGTTTTTTTGTTTTCCAACCAGAGGGAAGAAATTGTCCCAAAGGCAGAAGCCTTCAACTTGAAAAGCATGGGTTTCTACCTTCTTAAAAATTCTGATTTGGAAAGAAAGGAATATTTCCACATTTAGTGTGGAGGTGAACCTATAGCATTGCTTTTGGCCCCAGAAGTTACTTGTGTTTCAGTCTTGATCTGTCCATGAAGTCCATTTACATCTAATAAAAAAGGCAAGAAATCATGCTTTCAGCAAAATATTTGCATTTCATCACACAGACTGTTGTTCTGTGACCTGAATTGTTCAGTAAACTACTTGCTCTGAGGGTCCAAATGCTGGAAATGCAACTGCAACAAAGAACAGCTTGGACTCTGACCTTTAATTTCATCACCTGGAAATACAGCACATGAAACATACTTCTGGCTAAATAGTGGATGTTTTAAGGAGATCTGAGCAATGAAGATCCAAAGTATGCATTTCAATTACAGAGACAGAGTACGAGGCGAGACAGTGTGAAACATGCACTCTCAGGAAAGTGTCCTGTGTCAAAATTCAGGTAGAGTGTGCACCTTCTTGTGTAAATACGTCAGGTAAACTTAAGATAGCACACTATTTTTCTTCAGCAGAGCACTGAAATGCACTGTCAACATTAAGCCCAACCATGGGCTTCATGTGAAGAGCACACTTAAGGACTTTATGAAAGTTGAAATGAAATTAAATATAGGCGCAAGTATTCTCTGCAATTAGGGTATTAGTCAAGATCAAAAAACCCAACATGGTGCTTTTTTAGTAGGTGTAATCTCAGTGGCATCAGTACATTGTTTGTCCTTTGACAATACATCTGTAGCAGAAATACATACACTATTTTGGCACCAAAATATGTAGCTAAATCAGTAATACCTAAATGACAAATAGCACCATTTATATTGTAATGATAAAATTGTGCCTTTCAGACTCTGTGCTGCATACTAAGTGTCCTGGTTTCAGCTGGGATAGAGTTAACTGTCTTCCTAGTAGCTGGTACAGTGCTATGTTTTGAGTTCAGAGCAAAGAATGTTGATAACACTGATGTTTTCAGTTGTTGCTCAGTAGTGTTTAGACTAATGTCAAGGATTTTTCATGCCCAGCCAGTGAGAAAGCTGGAGGGGCACAAGAAGTTGGCACAGGACACAGCCAGGGCACCTGACCCAAACTGGCCAATGGGGTATTCCATACCATGTGACGTCCCATCCAGTATAGGAACGGGGAAGTGGGGGCAGGGATTTGCCACTTGGGGGACTGGCTGGGTGTCGGTCTGCGGGTGGTGAGCAATTGCACTGCGCATCATTTGTACATTCCAATCCTTTCATTATTGCTGTTGTCATTTTATTAGTGTTATCATTATCATTATTAGTTTCTTCTTTCTCTGTTCTATTAAACCGTTCTTATCTCAACCCACGGGTTTTGCTTCTTTTCCCGATTTTCTCCCCCATCCCACTGGGTGGGGGGGAGTGAGTGAGCGGCTGCGTGGTGTTTAGTTGCTGGCTGGGGTTAAACCACGACACTAAGTTCTATGGATGTTGATTTTATATACGCATGTGTATTTAAAAGCGTAATGGGAAAATAACGTGATGGAGGTTAAATGGGTAGTAGTTATATTTAAGCTGAATGGGAAAAAAGTAATCCATTGTGAAAACCTCCTTATCATGATCCTAAGCATGGGAGCTGGATTGGGCCTTGGATTTATTCCTTTGTGTTAGTGAGTTTTGGCTAAATGAGAAATACAGATCCCAGGGAAGCAAGGTAGTATAAAAAAGAATAAAATGAAAAATTTTAAGTCTAATAAATACTCAAATATGAGAAAATCAGAAGTAAATCAAATAACTTTGTAGCCAAAATTATTTCATAAACCCTACTTCTGACTTCATCACCAAGCAAGTGCATCTTGAGGGTGGTTTAGCAGCTTGTGTCCTGGAGGAGATCGTGTGGTTGGCTTTACAGGTTTGCAGATCTGCCTAGTGCAGGGAGGCTCCAGATGGCAATGGGTTACGTTATGCCTAGAGCCATCAGAACTGCAGAAGGGTCCATGGCCCACTCTGAATATATGCATACCCCTCTTAATGTGTATGAATGGGGTGTATTGGCTTGCATGTCAGCCCACGCGCCCAGCAGGAGTTCACCTGCTCTGTCCCTCCCTTTCCTACAACATTTGTACTCTGGCTATCAGATTCTGTGAGAGAGGTGCTTTCCCCACTGCATCGCACTGGTGGTGGATCCACATGGTTGGGATGCAGACAGCTCATGCTCCCGCCCCTGCCCTGTCTCCCCCTGCAAGCAGGAGTGCTTATTAGCTGCTCTGGGGTGTCTGATCTTCCAGACTTTTTTACTCTGTGGTCTGTGCAGCTTGATTATCATTCTGTCTTGAGAAACCTTGAGAAACTAGCAAAAATGCCACTGAGGTTCATAAGGTCCAAGTACATTTGGTTTATTTTGACAGGATTTTGCTGGGGAGCTCCTCATTGTCTCAGGCTTAGCTACATGTGTGTTATGGGCAGAGGGTAGGCCAGCAGCAAGTGGAACCTAACAGCCATTTAAAATGTTCTCAGAGATAGAAGTAACACACCTGGTAGTATTCTGAAATATTCTGTAATATTCTTCAAATAATTTTTTCCAGCATTAACTTATTAATTAAACCTCCCTTTCAACAGGCTTCTCATTTTGCACAACAGCAGTTGGGGAAAAATGATAAGGCTGTTTTTTTCTCACTGGAAGGTGTGTAATTAATATACCCATTTAGTTCAGACATACATTCTGTATAATAAAATACCTGAGCTCAGCATTTTTGACTCATTTAAAAAATATGATTACAGGGGTAGACAATTCCAGGAACACACTTCCATCATTAATTAACAGAAATAAAAACCCAGCTGCTGAAATGTATCTTTATGATCATCTTTTAGAGCCCTCCCTTTCACACTTTCCCTTAAACTAGTTTTCTTTTGGTTTGTTGGACAGAAATGAGAGCACCTTTCGATACCAGCTGCTCTCTCAGCCAAGGATGCCAAAGGGACCTCTGCTTAGGGAGACTATGACTGAGGGGGGCATGGAGAGACAGGCAGCCCTTGAGCTCAGTAGTTCTGGGCCGTGAGGGTTGGTATGAATTTCTCAGCCTATTGTTGAGCAGGACATTCCAGAGGACGGGTTATTGCTCTTCAAAGGCCAGTGTATGGATTAAGTCATGAGGCATACAGATCTGGTGTGAGGTGAACACTTGCTAGGTCTTATTCTTATCTCTAGCCCATCAATGCCCATAATAATTGAAGACTATTATTTGCAGATTGCTGGGGAATCGCTGTGATTGAAGTAAAAACCCCTGCAGGGAAAAGAAGTGTCAAATAACCTAAGTCAAGACCCTGCAACAAGGTCTGAAATTGTTAAAGTTCTGTTGATGAGAAGTTGTGCAGTACCTCTGGCTAGCGACTTGCCCAATAGTTTTTGGGGGCAATTAAACATTTAAATGGAAAACATATGCATGGGCGTATTGTTTGCATTTAGAAAAAATATGTGGTGTATACATACCAATTATCGCCTGTTTCTCTAACTTGCAGTGGATCTCTGTATAACTAATAATCTTTCTGGGGATTTTTTTTTTTTAATTTCTGCATTTTGGGAGTCTAAATTCCATTCTCAGATGTGAGGTAGGCACATGAAAAGAGCATCTCAAAGGCATTCAGATGCTAAATCACCAACTAACCAGTTTTCTAAAAAGCTCCTGAACAGCTTGGAAGTGTAAAGTCTGGTCAATAGAAATCAGAGTGTTAGTCAGCTTAGTACTTTGGACAATTCCAGTAAATGATTGCTTCGCCTTTAGCTACCTAAATGCCTTTGAAAACTGGTTGCTGGAAACTCTGTTGAAAGTCAGTAATTGTACAGGTCACAGGGTGCAGGAAAAGGCTTTCTGTCTCCAAGAGGATCCCTTGAGTGGCACTGAGTTGTACTGGAGGGTTGGAGTCAGAGTTAAGGAGATGGGAAGCGAAGCCGTCTTCACAGTGGCACTTCTTTCCCCTCTTCCCTCCTCCCACCTTGGTTTGTTTCCCACAGCACTGGAAAGAAAGAAAGAATGGAAAATGGGGTGGTTGTCTCTATCACATGGTTATTTATTCCCAAGATTGGATAGTGAGAAGCCAAATCTAACTTCAAACAATCTCCAGTTTGTATCAGTTTGAGGGGAATACAGATTTGACAGAATTTTCAACTGCCTTTATGAATACTTCTTTGAGCTACAGTTTCAGTTAGAGACTTTCTGAAGTGAAGCCATTCCCACACAGCTCCTTTCATTTCTGAGCGTTGCTTAGGATTTGTTTAGATTTGGTTTCTTAGGCTGTCTTTCAAGGATGTGCTCTGATTTTTTTGGTACCCACAGCTTGGAAGGCCTGTGGCTGCCTTAACAAACAAAAAAGAAATAGCTGAAAACAATACCCATCAAGGGGAATATGTCCCACACAAAGTAGAGAGAAACAGAAAAAGAGAGAAACAAATGGCGAAGAAACAAAAGAACCTCAGTCTCAGCCTTTGGCAAAGAAAGAACAATACATGACTGATTTGCTCTGATCGCTTGTGCGGGAGGACATGATTTGTCTTGTCCCTGTTTTATTCTCATCAGAAGAAAAGTAACTGTTTTGCAGTATATGCAGTCTCCACTTAAGAGGCTGTTGAGACTGGAATAGCAATGGGATTGCCTCCAGACAGAAATGCATTGACCAGCACTGTGTGGGAAAGCTTGAAAAGCTCCTGCTTGGGTGGTAAAGTACAAGGCAAAAGCTTATGGGCTTATTCTTTATCCTCTGATTTAGAAGTGGAAGTACTCTGTTACACAGAGTTGCTCTTTCCAGGACTGTCCATATTCTCATGTGCTTGTAATGCTTCAGTCTGTGAAGTTCACTTATGCAGTGGGGAGTGCACAAAGGTGCTGTATCAGCAGGTGAGACTAAAATGATTTGTGTTATTGTCCAGCAATGCCATTCCTGTCTATGTTGATGATAAATTCTCACCTCTTTTTGCATACTGTTCATACTTTTTGCTCAGTTCAGGAATGGACAAATTGCTACAGTGGATCTCAGCAGTAACTTTTCTGGTACCTAAAAATAGCTGGTACTGTACCTATTATAGAATCATAGAATTGTTTAGGTTGGAAAAGACCTTTAAGATCATCAGGTCCAACCATAACCCAACACCACCATGCCCACTAAACTATGTCCTGAAGTGCCTCGTCTACGTATTTTTTGAATACCTCCAGGGATGGTGACACCACCACTTCCCTGGGCAGCCTGTTCCAATGCCTGACAACCCTTTCAGTGAAGGTGTTTTTCCTAATATCCAATCTAAACCTCCCCTGGCACAACTTGAGGCCATTTCCTCTTGTCATATCACTTGGTACTTGGGAGAAAAGACCAGCACCCACCTCGCTACAACCCCCTTTCAGGTAGTTGTAGAGAGCGGTAAGGTCTCCCCTCAGCCTCCTTTTCTCCAGGCTAAACAACCCCAGTTCCCTCAGCCGCTCCTCATAAGACTTGTGCTCCAGGCCCCTCACCAGCTTCGTTGCCCTTCTCTGGACACGCTCCAGCACCTCAATGTCTTTCCTGTAGTGAGGGGCCCAAAACGGAACACAGCACTCAAGGTGCGGCCTCACCAGTGCCGAGCACAGGGAAAAACCCTTCATCAAATAAGTATCTAATAAACCTTAAGGAGTATATTTCTTCCAGGTCTTCCAACATGTAGAGATTGGCTTATGCTCTGTGACAAAAAGTTTTAAGTACTAACCCTATCTAATAAACCAGCAGATATTCCCTGTATGGCACCTAGCAGCTTCCCTAACATTTACAGCAACATATTTATATCCTCCTGTGGCCGAAACCCACACAACCAGGAGAACAGAGGAAAAGAGGGATAGGAAGCAGCTAAAAGGCCAGAGGCTCATGGCTTGCTGGCACGCCCAGCCATTGCAGCAGAAAGCTGATGCTCATCTGTCCTGGCAGGCAATGACGTGAAACAGTGTTAGCATCATCAGAGGTGCATTAGTGTCCTGCACCTAATGTAATGACCAGGGTCAGCCTTTGGTAGTGCTCAGAGGGCTCTGAACCCCCACTGCATTCACAATGTGCCTGGAGAAGGGACTGCTGCCCACCCCTCTGCAGCAGGGGAAGGGCAGAGACAAGTTTGCCATCCTTCAGCTCCTGCAGCCCGTGGCTGCCTTTGACTTCAAGTTGCTTTAATTCTCTGGCCACCACTGGGGAGGTTGGATTTGTGGGCTGGACCCCTTCAGCTGCCACAGCCAGCCCCAGCAGGCATCAGACGTGAAGCCCAAAAGCTCTGTGCTCAACTCAACCTTGCAGGAAGAGTCCTTTCAGTCTTGTGCCTAAACCTGAGAGGAGACATCAGGTGCTTGTTTTCAGTGAGGTGTGGTTTCAGACACAGTAAATCACAGTGCTCATCCTGAAGATGTGGTGTAGGAGCACAGACTCAAGCCTCAAATTCACACAGTCCTTCTTGGAGAACGTATTTCCTTTTTGTCTTGCCTTTTGCCTCTGGAAAGGAAGGCACAAGCCTTTTGCTTTCCTTGCAGATGCAGTGAATCCTTCTGCAAGCTAATCTGAATTCAGCTGTTTGCAACAATCCTTATTTTACTAGAAGTTGACTGTTTCCGAACTCATTGAAGTCTTTTGCATTATGCATTCTGATGCAACACGTTTCCTTGCTGGAATTGGTTTCACACATTTATCACAATGTTGTATTGCACTTTAAGGTTATAATTTTTTGCCTCTTTTAATGGCAGCATTTTAGGGAAGCCTGCATACTGAGGAATAAACTCAGTGCAAAATAAAGTATATCTTTCAGAAATGAGGAAGGAGACAGAAGTTTCAACTTTTCTTTGCAGTGATAGCTTTCCTCTAGAGGCTAAATCCAGAATTGATTTCCCGTTTTGATCAACATGAGTCTTTCCAGCCTATTGATCTCTGTGTTTTCAGTTTGGCCTCAACATCTGAAACAGGACTGTGGTAAATGGCAACATTAAACAGACTGGTAAGAGATTTATCTTGGACTGGTAAATTTCCTTGACTGCAAGATAGGATGGTTTCAGCATAGAACAAAGCACACAGGTGTTCATTGCTCCCGTGGAAGACAGCTTTGCCATCTCAACTCTGCAGCTTGTGTTTATTGACACAATATGTACACAGAAATACGAAGAGCACTTTCTATGGGAAAAGCATCGGGTGTTTTTCTTAATAATGGAGAGAAAGTGTACAGAGAAGTCTTTGAATTTTATTTGTTTTGGTCTAGTCTTGCGATGGACTCTGCCTGAGCGTGTGCTATTTATTTTTCATCATATATAAAAGGCTGTGCCCACCCACAGTGAGTTCTTGGTCTCATTAGACCAGTCATCCCATTCAAATGACCGTAAAAGCTTTTAAGAAATATTTTGTTACGCTTTCTGTGACCTTTCTCTAGAAGTATGCTGTATACAAGCATACATGTTAAAATCCACACTATTCGTTAGCTAAACGATCTCAAGAGCTGTCTTCCTGAAACTTTGATTCTTCCATGACTGCAACCAAAGGATGTGCTGGGAGACATTTTAATGGCTGAGAGACTAGTCTCTGTCCTATGATAAAGAAATACGGCAGCAGGCTGCAGCAAAGTTGTGTCAGAATAGTCCCCTGAGTTTCTCTCCTCTTACAGAGGACTTTTTTAGGTATCTCCCTCAGAAAGACAGACAAATTCAGAGAAGTGCTAAGAACAAAGATGCTGCTAAGAACAAAACTCTCCATGCAGGAGTTTTCATTTTTAAGAAAGAAGGGCAATTATTTAAATGGAATGCAGCCTAAGGAAAGATAGCAATCCTGGGTTTAAATCTTTCCTAGATCCCCACGCTCTTATAGTAAGAAAAGGAAATATTAGTTTACAAGGTTGGGTATAAACCCTCTGTGGTCACAAGCTGCCCATCGTTCCCTGCACTGCTTTCTGCTGGCAGTTCTGGAGAAGTCATGTCAGTGCTGAGCTGGACTTGGAGTTTTGCATGGCATGTCAACTGTCTGGGTAATCAGGCTAAGAAGGCCATAGATCAAAGCCTATCTGAACACGTTTGAGCCAAAACCAGCAAGGACTGTTTTCTTTGTGACTCAGATTCTGTGATGGAACAAGCTTTATCTAACCTCATCTGTGACAAACCTCATTGTCTCTGACAAGAGTGTATTTGAAGTTAGCTTTTGGGTTGTTGCTTTTAAATAAACTAATGAGCCATTTAATACTGTGCAAGCTAAGAATTTCTGTATCCTGCTACACTTGAATTATTGAGGTTCTTGGTGTGTGGTGTGTTAAGTTGTACAAGCTGTAGGATGACTAAATAAAATCGCAGTTCTGGGCAGCAAGTACTCAGTCTGATCCACAGAAGGTGATGGTGATTCATAGGAGACAAGAGTTTCTTCTCCCCTCCTTTTCAATCCAGTGAAAGGTGGTGGAGCAAAGCATCATGAAAAAATAGCGTAAAGACTTATGAAATGCACACTGTACCCCTGAATGCAAAAAAAAATGAAGTGTATGAATATATTCAGTCTCTTAACATGGTACTCTCTTATAGCAAGATTACAGAACAAAAGAAAGGCAATGAAGACTTTTAACATTTTCCTTGTTAACTTTAACAGGCAGCTGCTCTGTATGGACAGAATTCACTGTATGTCCTCAGGCTTTTCTACAGGGAATACTTCCCGTATTGCAAACATGGAGAAAATATTATTATCTCTAGGTGTTGTTTAACCCAGCAAACATGTTGTTAGGGGTGACACTGTTCTACACATGGCATCATAAATATGAACTCTGAGACACAATTACTAATAAAACTCATTAGACAGGACAAAACTGAACCAACATCATAAAGATGAAGCAGATAAATGCTGCCCAGACAATAGGGAAACTGCGGGGAAAATACAAAAGCCCGTGACTTGCATGTATCCACGCAATAACCAGAGAGGCCTCCAGTAAGAAGCAGGACCCTGTGTGACAGTGATGTGTACAAATCTCCCTCTCCCAGACAAAGAGAAGGAAGGAGATGGTGGGGGAGGAAAAAGGAAATAAAAGATAAGAAAGACAAAAGGGTAGGCCTGTTGGTCATTTACTCCAATTAAGCCAATATTTTGCAGCTGTGCTGCTCCAAAGTTCAAGCAATTAAAGTTACTACCTAGGTTTTGCCCTCCCTGACTTGAGGATTTGGATTCAGGGAGCAAAAGGATTTGGGCAAATAGGCTTTGCTTTTGATGCATTACCTGACTTGTTAAAAGCAGCAATGTTTGATTAAGGATCTTTTTAATTGCCTTTCACTAGGCTGATGTGTTCATCGAGCTTTCCTTCTTTCCTGCATTTCATCCTGACAGCCAACTAATTGAATGTCCAGGTCGGATTGGGAAGGGAGTTTTATCCATGCTCTCCTGGAGCCTCAGTGAAGAGAACTGGAGGTTGGCATGGCAGGGCCTTGTATCTGCGGCTTTAACCATTTGTTGATTTGGTTTCATAGCTTTTAAACTGATGTTTATTGCTTCTCTAGATGTTCAGGAGGGAAGTCCTCTTGAATACCTGATGGCATTTCATTATGGTCATAATTATAAAATACCTTGGATCTTTGGGGAGTATGAAGGATCAGTAGAGTACAAGACAGCTGAAGAACAAAAAGCTCTTCTGGGTCACTGTTATTTACGTACCCATCCATGCCCCCCACCTCCAGACCCCAGCTGCTACTTGTGCTGTTAGAAATATGGAAAGAAAGATTACTAAGGTGCCGGGATAAGGGAAATGTAACAGCAGTCCTTGTGATTATTAAAGGGACTGGATATTTAAGAGATATCATGATTTTCATTGGCTGCTGAAAAGCAGAGGAGCCATTCTGCAGATTTTCTTTGTATTAGGAATATTAATGTAAGAGCACCAACCTTACTGAAGATGAGATGGCCCATCATAATCCAAATGGTGGGTTCTGCTGTATGCAGAACTTTTGCTCTTCCAGAGGATTTGCACATCGAAGAGTATCTGCAGTAGCATAGGAATTAAATTGCAGAATCTTTCTTTGACGGTTATCATTTTGTTCAGTCTGGAAGAGATTTTCTGAGCAATTACTTTTAACTCACAGCATTGAGATCAGGATGTAAAGTTTGTTAAAAATCAGTTGTATTCAAATCTTGGGTTTTGGTTTAAACTTCTATAACTTCATTAGATCTTCCTTACAACTTTGCCATGCTTAAAGCTGAGTTTTAACCTCCATTCTAGACATCTTTTCCACTTGCACACGATTTTTACTGGATAATTTTCTTGGGAGTCAAATTTGGTAGCCTCTGGATAAGAATGAGGAAAATGGTCAGTGGAGCAATGCGCTGATGTGCAGGCATCCTGCACAGGCTTCTGTATGAGATTGGCATCCAGTTCTTCATTTGATGGTAGCCTTGAAACAGTGGTTCCTCCACCATAATGCAAAGTGAGAGAGGAAGGTCCTAGAGCCTTTACCACCTTATACAACTGGAATAATGCAGCCTTTACTGAATTATTCCATCTTCAGTACAACTCCTCCCCCTCCAGAGTTCCAGGGTAATAGCTGATATTTTAAATGCACAGAAGTAAAGCTGTTCAAAAATAGACTCTTTCTCCCATGGGAGATTTCAGCATTTCAAAATTACTTTCTGCTTTAAAATCAGAACATAAGTTAAAGCAGAGGTCACTTGATTCAATTTTGTCTCAAGTTTCAAATTGAAATGTTGAAATGGAAAAATGTGCATCTTCAATAAAATTTGATAAACTTTCCATTTTAAAATACTAAATTATTTGGACAAATATTTCAAATTCGTTTGGGGGGGGAAGCTTTTTGCACTTTGGAACGTTGAATATGATTCTTTGTTTTAGAAAGCCAAAAAGGTAGCTGAAAATCAGTATTTTCCTGCTGCTGAATCTTTAAGACTTTATTTTACACCATTAACATTTTTCAGTCAATTTTTCAGCTGGCTTTATGCTGAAATCAGTGCTGTGGGAATCAAAATTTTGAATGTCTTGACTTGTGTTCAATTAATATTTGGCACATTTTCTTTCATTCCTACACCTGTTTCCATTAATTTTCTCGTTGAACTTATCTGTGAAGGGGAGGGACTCTAAAAGACAAAAGTGGTTTTATGTAACTGCAAGTGATATCCAACAAGTCCAAATCTTCTTGGATTAAAGGGTGAAACTCCACTGAAGTCAATGGAGCTTTAAGTATTGGCACCAACAGAAAATTTGTCCCATGGAGTGCAAAGTGTATTGTCACATCTTGAATGCTCTTCATTCTCATGATAGACGTTACTAAAGGTGTTTCTTTTCAAGCACTTATGCATTTATTATTTTCAAAACCCATTTCCTCAGAGAGGTCAAAAGCTCTTCTCATCACCATAGGGAGCCCATGGGAATTTTGGCATTCTGAAGTACAGCAGGTATCCAACTGCATTAAAATGTTAACGCCTTTTTATTTATTTTTTTTTAACCATGCTTTGGTGGAATCTAATTATTTTTTGATTGGAAGGAAAAACATTCCAGCAGGAAAAATGTCACATTAAAATCAGATTACTTCCAACTCATCCATAAAAGAAATTCCCCTAGTGAAAAGGCCCTATCTCTGATTGCTTTATATCACTAGTGTGATGCTATAATACCATTTTTATACCATTTTCTTCTGGCAATTTTTGGTATTATCTATGCAGAAAACAGATTGCAGATCTCCTCTGAAAGCCAAATGTTTTTTCCTGCTTGGCTGTACAGTAAAGCTGGAATTTTCCCTCCTTGCCCATGTTGATATTTTTCCTTCAGAGCAGAGAACAATGCAATTATTTATTATTATTTGCACGCATTAATTCAGAGCCCCAAGGTCCAAACAAGACCTCACTGTACGAAGCACTGTGGGACTCCACAGCTGCAAATAACTCCTGCCTGAAGAGCTTTTGGGCTATAGTCCCACTCCTGTAACCTGGAGCTAGTTGGCTGGCCTGTGGGCAGGTTACAGACCTGGGGCTTCATGTACAGGGTGAAGTATGGGGGAAGGATGCTTTGTTGTCCTGCCTGCACAAGCAGGGAGTCCCAGGGATTAAATCCTTTGCCCCAGCTCACACAGGAAATCTGTGGCTGACGCTGAGGTGGAAGCCAGATCTCCTGCGTGGCCCCCTTGGCCCCTGACCCATCCGTCCTTCCTCCCCGGTGTCATGTTGGCCTCCAGCGCAGAAACTTCTACCCGAGGAATTTTCCATTGAGTTCTGCTGCTGATGAGTTTCTTTCTCACCAATAGGTGGAAACTGACAGCCCGGTTTCTCAGGTGACACAAGGAACGGTTCTGCCATCCCAAATGAGGCAGGAAAAACATCACGCAGAACAAGGAATTTTCCATAAGAAACTGTACCATAGCAACTGAAAAAGACGTTGAAGCACATTACATTTTCTCAGCTTGTTGCAGCCTGTGCTTTGATGCAACAGGACATCAGAAAAGCGAAGACTTGGGGTTTTTGTTTTTATTTTCCTCAGTTACTACTTTGGCCAGGAGAGTGATTGCTTTAACTGGTGCTGCTTGATCATAATGAATTTATTGCAAAATTGTGTAACCTTTCCACATCCGTCTCCAAAGTCTGTGCCAGAGCCTGTGTTCTGGCATGCATTGTCATGCTATAGCTGGGGAGGGTGAGGGAACTACATCTGCAAACTTCCATAAGAGATCACAAGCTTTTGAAATTGTAGGATAACTAACCAAATGGGATGCAGAAATATTTCCAACAGGCTGGCAGCTGTGCAATATGTGGCATCGAAATAAAGTTGAGTCACTAAGAAGTAGTGATAAATAAGCTAGCAAAAGTTTCTGTCTTTTTTTCTAAGCATACCCCAAATATGATTGTCTAGTGTAACATCAAAAAACACTGTGCAGAAACAAGTGGCTGTGACATTGGTTTGGTTATAGACAAATTCTTGCTGTACTAGGGATAGCATTTAATTAAAATGTTGTGTAAAATCTTTAAGAGAAGTCTTTGCAGGGCAGATGTTTAGCTTGTTCCTGAGCAGCTGTAACAGGCTTTTCAGGGTGAAGACATCTAAATTAACAGGACCTAAAATGCTTAAGTGAGAAAACAGGAGAAAATCCGATTAGCACTACTAATCAACTGAGGTCTGGAGATTCCCTTTCTTTTGAACTGGAGCAGTTTAGTCATCTTCCTTTTCTTTTCTTCAGAGTTCATACTGCATGCTGCCCATATTTAGTCTCTTGTGTCCTTTCCCAAGCCTATCAGCAGTTCAATCTTGCACTCCTCACTGGAGACAATAAACTCCATGATGTGGATGTTCTTTCCCAAGCCTATCAGCAGTTCAATCTTGTGCTTCTCACTGGAGACAATAAACTCCATGGTGTGGATGATCCTCCTCTCCTATATATCTGTAGATACGAATTACTGGGTGGAAAGCTGCAGCATATAGCACATTTGCTATGTATGTATTGTCTTCATTCAAACTCACAACCTGTCCAATTTCTGAGGTATTTCTGAGGCAAGATGTACCTCTTTTCTGTGAGACTGCTTGTTTCAGGTTCCCCCTGATGCCAGTGACAGGCCTGTCACTGATTTGGGAAAGTTGTATCAGACTCCTGCGGAGCTGGGCTTGAACTAAAAACGCTATACTGGAGCAGGAGTCGTCACAGCTGTCCTTAACTAGGGCTGCTTTCAGCAAGATCCGTATGTGAAAGCACAGTACTTTCGGTGCAGTAGCAGGGATAATACAGGTTTTCAAACTACTTTTTCCTAGCTACTGTAGCTAGCTTTCAACTTGGTTAATTATGGGCAAAAATACCGTTCAAAATAGTCTGGAGAAGAGATTTTTCCCAATGATGTTGTTTGGGTGCTTAGCTAGAATAGCCCTCATTAGGATGCAGTTTACCATTTTCCCCAATTGCCACAGCAACTGCCATTTCTGATGCCTGCTTGGCACAATATGAAAGAAAATGATTCCAGTAGCTCCTGTTCAGAAATCTCAAATTGTTTACGTTTATGAAGGTGTGGAAAGGGAGCTACAGCAGGTAGTTTTGAAGTGCTGGTTGTGGTATGTTAATCCCTGAGGGCCTGTTTATTTTTATGCAGGATTGTACATAAAAGACTGTAAACTAACAACATACAGTCTGGAATAAGCAAAGAATTAGGGCACTTAGTGAAGCAGCAGACCTCACATTTTCATAGGTTTATAGCAAGTCTCTTTTTTTTTTTTTTTGTCTTAAATTAAGGGATGCTGTGGGTTTCTTAATTGCTTTCTTCAGCAGCTTGTCCTTGTGACTGTTCATCTAGAAGGACTCCACTGAATTTCCCAGTTTCCATTTTGTAAGTAAGAGCAGGATTAGTTTCATGGCATACAAGATAGCACTGAAGGCAATGCAAGAGAAAGTGTTGTAAAATCTTTTTTCTGCATGTGCCTTTTTTCTTTCCAGTTGCTTTTATTTTTTACTGTATTATAATGCATTTAAACTTTAAGGAGGCCAGAATCTGTAGAAACAAAAGAAAGTATTCATTGCAGCCAAATCTGTATCTGAAGTTTCCACTTGAGATTTTGAAATCAAGAAAGTGATGGCAGCGAGGAGTATGGGCCATTGTTTTCAAAATACACCAAATAAAAACTTTGACAAATACAAAACTTACACTTCATAGCTTTCTGACACTGTCCAAAGAGAAAATAATTAATATTTAAAGAAACCCCCACTGTTATGAAACAGCTAGGTAAGCATTTCTGGACTTAGTTTCGGGGGGGGGGCGGGGGGAAACAATGATAGGGGGATTTACTCAGCAGAAGCCTTATAAGAGTTGTTAGCCAAAATGCTGATGACAAATACCTTTTCATCTCTGTGTCTAGGTTTCAGAAGCAAACGATGTTGCCTCTCTGTAGTTTCTCTGTAAGGAAAAATGCAAATCAGTAATGGTTATTTTTGCAGTTAGAGCCTATTAGATTCTTGGAACATGTGGCTGAATTACCATTCTCCTATCGAAGAAAATGTTACAACAAGGGAAGAATAAATGCAACAGAAGCAACGGTGAAAGCAACGCACTAGCCTCTAAGTTAGGTGAGAATTTTAAGTGGGAAAATACTGGAAAAACCACCTAATAAATCTTGAAATTTGTTTATAAATAATTATGTTAGCTTTTGACCTTTCCTCTTCTCCTTAAAATTCTGATCAGAAGGGCAGGCTAGAACCAGAAAGAGTCCTGGAAATTGCTTGAGAACCATTTTGTGGATGTTGGACTACCAAAAGGCAAAGTAGCCCTCCAGCTCCCTAACAGGCTTCAGACCAGTCCCTCCTAAAAGCAGGTCTGTACTTGCCCTCCTGCTGGTGGTGGTCTTCCAGGAGGCAGCAGTTAATCAACACTGCTTGTAAAGTGGTCTGTTAATGTACCCTGGTGACATCTTGTCTGAAGGGCTAACAATAACGCTTTGTGTACCTCAGTGTTTTAGTTAAGTGCAGACTGTGCATATCAGTGGACAACACCCATCTCCTTAGCTGCAAGTGCCAGTTCTGAGCAACTTGAGACAAAAATCCAGCTGTTTCACTGGTAACAATAAAATGATGGTAATTTTTAATATTTCCTTTACTGATAAGCAGTATCTGGTGTTCTGCCATTATAGTTCAACAAATGTAGCAGCCATTTGTCTTGGTTACTGCTGCTCAAAATGCTTTCCAAGTACATGAGTATGTAGGCAGCTGGTATTTATTGCTCTGGGAGAGAACTTGAACTTCAGAAGGAAGGAGAGAAAAAAACCTACATTTTTGGCTACCTTTGTTCTGTGCCGACTACAGTTGCTGTAAGTATCATGGTGTACAGTAGTTGGAACAAAACAGTTTTGTTTTTTAAAAGCAACAGTCATACAGATGCTGGGTGAGAAGAGAACTTTTCTGGTGCATGCATTTTTGGCTTCTTGCAGAGACTGCCAGAATTACATTTGCATTCATTTCAGTCTACAACAAGTATTACAGAAGATTCAACTGTAAGTACTTTCCAAATATAAAGGGCACAGGGGAGAAGGTGACTATGATTTATGATGACATTAAGCTTTTACAGAATATCATACGTGTGTACTAGCTATCACCATAAAATTAACTGGTACTAATTGGTCAGAGCTGCCAACTCAAGTCTGCTTATGAGTGTAACACTCTTCTTTAGGTCATGTTCATTATACTGACATCGTATGTCAGATCCTGAATAAAGTTCATTCAGCCATTTCTGCCGTTCTTCTTGTTTTCCCTGCTACGTGTGTGTGCTGCCATCAGCGAGAGTTCACATCTCGGCAAAGACTGGGTCTGTGTGCTTTGGGATATACGTGTCTCGGGTATCTGCCCAGTGGCCACTTCTCCAGCAACAGTGGTGCTATGGGAGGGCATCCTTCATTTGAATCATGCCTGGTGTTTTCCTTTTCTTGGAAACTGACTGGAACAAAATGTTCAAAGCTCTTTCTTCCTCCCTTTGCTCTTTTTTTTTTTCTCCCTCTTTCTGTCTTTCACTTCTGTGCCTCAAAAGGCTGTAACTGGATTCGTTATTGTGTGATTACTCAGCAGTAAACTTCTATGCATTTTGCTTCATTTGGGCAGCTCCTGTTCCTTAGTGACAGCTGCTTGGCTCAGCACACTGTAATTATCAACTCAAAACCAAGATGCTTTTAGGTGCTGAAAGCACATTGGCAGAGACTGAACTTGTCCTCAACCTCGTCATGGGCCACAGCTTTAAAAGATCCCATTTAGTGGTTGGTTGGTTGTGTTGTCGCTGTTGGTACTGGGGGTCTGACAGATCGTTATCATAGTGGACCTGTGGGAAGCTGTTGTTATCCTAAAGGAGTACAGGTCCTTGTTTTTCATTAGCTGCTGACATATTGTATAGTTGACTTTTGATTAATGTATCTGTGTTCATTCTCTTTTCTCTAAAATAAAGTTTTATTGATATATGGGAGGGGATTTATAAGTGTTAGTGAAAATTTACAAAGCCCTTATTTAAACAGATGTCTGAAGGAAACTTTGCTGAGAAACAGACCTGTTGGTTTGCTGTCTGTAGTGGAACCAAGGCACTCTCTGCTCCTATTTTAAGCCTACCTCTGTTTTGCAGCCATGGGGCATACAGAGCATGCCATTGCCTCTGATCCGCTAAAGGGCAAGTGACCCAGGGCTGTATGGTGTGCAGACCGCTTGCAAGGGGCTGTATGTAGTTGAGACTTTTGCTCCCTCACCAAATTTGTTTTAGCAAAGAAGGAGGACTCTTCCTTTTTTGTCTGCAATGTAGAGAAACATAATTTGGAGCTCAAGTGAGTGGAATGAGATATCTCATGTTCTCTGCTAGATCTGTTAGCTAGTTGTGTTAGTTTTCATGTTACATGAAAATAACATGCCGATCCAAGAGGGGAGAAGAGAAAATACGTGACGTTTTTGCAAGAGAAATGATCTGGGAAAGTCCTGCTGTTCCCATTGTCAAGCCACAGCTTTTCTTTTCTCACTGTATCAATGGGGCATGTTGGGTTTTCTATCAGAGCTGTTAGAATAGGCATCTATCCTACTGCTATTAAAAAAGGCTTTGAAATGTTCTCAAATCCTGCTGGGCTATAGTTTAGTGTAACTTACAGAGCAGTTGCAAGTATGAGCACCACTGTTTGCTTAAGCAAAGCTCAATGTAAGGGGCATGACATAGTCTCATTCATATCCTTCCCTAGGATTTGGGGAGGTTGTCAGACCCTGGAGAATGATGAGAAGTCACCCAGGCTGTAGAAACCTCCTGACCTTTACACACGGAATAATTCGTGTTTTATAAACATACACATTACAATCTTAGTCCTTTGGAGGATGCAGGACAGAAAAAACAGGTCAGCAGAGGAGGTGATGTGTGGTCTATGATAAGGAGATCTTTTTAAGCTCGAAAAACGAAGCCATGTGCTATATTTGTACGGAAACAGGAAGAATTTTTTTCCAGCGCGTGTGCAACAAGACAAAAGAAAAGTAATCTTTTCTTTGCAGTTGTTGAGGATCTGATCCTGAAAAACCCTCAGCATGTTCAGTCCTGTAAACCCTTAGTGACTTCATTTGAATGACCTCTAAGTGAGACCTTGTAGGGCTTTTGTTTGAAGCTAGTACCATGTAATAATCTTTTGACTGCTTTGTGGCTGCAGTAGAGGTATCTGGCACAGCCCAGCAATAAAGACAAATTTTCATGCACTTGCTGCCAGTTACAACTGCCTTTGTTACCCGTAAGTACTGGGACTCCGAAACTGTAATAGGGGTTGAGGGAGAAATGCCCTATGGGGACATTGGCCTCTCACTACAGGAAAGACATTGAGGTGCTGGAACGTGTCCAGAGAAGGGCAACCAAGTTGGTGAGGGGCCTGGAGCACAAGTCTTACGAGGAGTGCCTGAGGGAACTGGGGCTGTTTAGTCTGGAGAAAAGGAGGCTGAGGGGAGACCTTACCGCTCTCTACAACTACCTAAAAGGAGATTGTAGTGAGGTGGGTGCTGGTCTTTTCTCCCAAGTGATAGGACAAGAGGAAATGGCCTCAAGTTGCAGCACGGGAGGTTTAGGTTGGATATTAGGAAAAATTTCTTTACTGAGAGAGTTGTCAGGCATTGGAATAGGCTGCCCAGGGAAGTGGTTAAGTCACCATCCCTGGAGGTATTAAAAAAGCACGTAGACAAGGCACTCCAGAACATGGTTTAGTGGGCATGGATGATGCTTGGACTTGATGATCTTGAAGGTCTTTTCCAACCTAAACAATTCCATGATTCTATGACATAAGCCTCTGTGGATGGCATGCCCTAGCAAAGCGATGTGCCAGCCTGTCAGTGAAACAAAAGCAGAGCAACAAATGCTTCACCATGGAAGGATGCAGAAATTCTGAAGGACAGAACATCTGTAAAACGGAATAGCCTCTTTTCAAGGTCCATTCACCTTTTAAGATGATTTTGCTCATCTCTCCTGTCGCATGGGGCAGTGTAATGGTTAGTGCTAACCCCTTCTGTGTTCCCAGAGGACAGAGGGCAAACTGAGGTTCTTTTGTTTTCAGTGTACAGGAAGACTCAAGATTTGTTTTCTCTCCTTCCTGCTGATTTTGTTTCTCAGTGAGTAATACAAGGATCTGATTAAAGGGAGAGAAGGTTTCTATTGTTTGTTTACAATGCCCCATGTCTTTATTTGTCTTTTGTGGGTCCTCCTTGGAGATAACCAAACCTGTAACTTTTCTCTGGGTTTAAAGGCCACTTATGACAAAACCCAGGAAAGGGGGGTGGTATGCACAGAATGATAGGAGCAAGTAACCATGTAGGGGCAAAGCCTTAACTATTTGCAGTTAAGGAAGCAGGCAGAGACTGAGCCTTCCTCTAGGGGAGGAGTTTACCTCAGTTGGCCCAAAGAAAGCAAAACATGGGCATGCATAAGATTCAGCTTTCCTTGTGGAAAGCCACACAGTGTGCTGCACCCTAATAGAACTGTAAAAGGTGCTCTGAAACAGGATGAAAATTATTAGGGAAAGGGTAAATAATATGCTTAAAAATGATATATAGAAGACTGGGTTCTCTCATGCTCCTGAGATATTTTCTCTATTGTTCCCTTTTCTTTGCAGCACAATTAGCTGCAACAGGGCAGACCTACCCATCTAACATGGCAGATCAGATGGTATGCTAGCTTTTAGTAAAACAGTTCAGCAAAAGGTAAAGATTAAGTATGTGCTTAACTTTTATACAAGGGGATAGAATTTGAGACTGTGAGCTAAGCACATGATTTATTGCTTCACAGGCTTGAAAGCTCCATTTACTTTTCATATTTCCTTTTGAAAGGCCACCAGTAAAACCCTTCTGTCCTCCCTTATACTGAGGTACAAAATTATTTCCTTTTCTTTTTAAAAAGAGAAGAGAAAAAGCAAAGCAGAGAAACCTACATCAAAAATAGGGCAATTTCGTTTGAATTTCACCTTTATACCCGCTTAGGCCAATCTTGAATATGGCTTAGTCTCTGAATGTACGGTGTTTCTTTCAGGTCCTGCTTTTCACACTGGAATCCTGGGATGCTTTTCAGACTATGCCAGTTTCTGAAAACAGAGGTAGAAAAGAGTTAATACTCTGAAGACAGTATGTTTATTAGCCCTTCTCCCCAGCAAGCATCTATTACATGAGATGCTACATGGTACTTCCCCACCCTTTGCTGAGTGCTTCTCTTTCTGCAGCACAGAAGATCCCTAAAGATTAGTATCATGCTGAAGGGAAAGGATTTCCTGGTCTGAGCTAAGAGAAGGGTGGTGGTGGTGGTGAGATCATTGTCTCCAGTTAACTTAAACATGGAAGATGGACCAGATTTGCCACAATAAAATAATACTAGCAGAGGTTTTATACAGCAACACATGCACAATAGTCTTTTAAGTTTTACAATCATTAATTGTTTGGAAGAAGTGCATTGAGATTGGCATTTACAAATTAAGTATATACACATCTGCAAAGGCAATGGTTGCTCCAAATTCCAGCACAGTTTTCTGCTTAAAGCTGATTTACCATACTGTGCTGAAAAGCTGTTAGTAGGCTGGAAGCAGCCTAGAAAGGGAAATGCAGAGCAATTAATATCTGCTATTTATTCTGAACACAGAGCACCAAATCTAGCTTTCAGTTATTCTGATATATCCCAGTTGGTTTAGCACGTAACAGATCAAATCCATATTTAATACATAATTATTGAAATAAAAAACAGTTTCGGGTTGCTAAGGCTTGAGGGCCTTGTGTACCTTAGTTTTTGTACACAAGGGCAAATTCATGGCTGGAAAAACTGTCGACTTTATTATTCTTGTTTTCCTGAAGGGTGAATTTAGCTCATAAGGCTCATGCATTTAAAACAATGATAGCATTGTTATTATAATTTATTATTAAGTAGCTCTTATTTGATTATAAGGATCTAATCAAGTATGGCAATATGCCTATCTGTAGCCAAACTGAGAGGATCTTGGCCAACTAAAACAAATCAGTTACCGTAACAAAAGAGTAAGATAAAATGTCTCACCAGGAATCAAATATTAACCCCAAAAGACGTCAAACACTTGAGTTGCAGCCAGAGAAGAGCCACGCCAGCTATAGCAAAATGAGTTTACAGTGGGCAAGAGCTGTGGTGCTCCTGCCGCTGCGGGCATGTGGGGGAGGACTGGGCATCCTCCCAGGAGCTGCAGCACTGTCACAAAGGGAAGTCTAATTCTCAGCCAAGACAATAGAACCTCTGGGGTTTAAAGTATGGATCCTGTGAGGATTTAAGTTGTAAATGAAGCAACTGAAAGGTGAAGCTGCAGCATCACAGGTTTATTGGATTTATCATCAGATGTAGCTCTTGACAGCTAGGAGATGCCTGGGAATTATGCAATTCCTGTGGGTGCTCACAGGTTTGCCTTTCATAAATGTCTCTGGTTCTTCCAGGAAGACCACTGCCTATTCAACTTGCCCATTAAATGTCTCCTCAAAGCCTACTTGGGGTCTGATGCCTGTGAAAAGTCTGGCAAATCACTGATCACCACTCAGGGATAACTGTTTTACAACTGTTGAATTAAACTGTTCTTTTTCAAAGAAACAAAACAAAATTCAAAGTGACTCAGAAGCCATACTTGTATAGGTAATGTGACAAGGCCCAAGTGCCTTTCTGACCTTGTTCTCTGTGGATCCTCCATACTCAGTTTTCTATAACCTGCACCAGCACCTTTCATTTAGAGCAGAGTACCTGAGGAACAGATTTTCTGTTGGCTTATTTTCTTTCTGTTAAAGAGATGTGAGTTGAATCTCAGCTGTGGACGATGTATATGAAAACATGCTGCTTTGTGTGCCCCAGCTGGGCACAGGTCTTGCATGAGAATTTGTTGCTGCTGTATGGTAAAAATTAAACAACAATAGCACTATACAAAGATATGTAGAGAATAATAAGTAATGAATGTTGTATCAGATAAATACATCAAATAATCAGAAATACACTCTCAGAACTGAGCTGGCCCATTTCTGCATCCAGGCAACACCGACAGGTTAAAAAGTTGGGGTTTGTTTTTTTTTTTTTAAAAAGTGGTTGTTGTCTTTTATTGCCATATTTGAGAGTAGATATCTCAATGTGCCAAAATTTCTGCTCTGGCAATAGCATGCAGAACTGTCGAGATGCTGCTACTGCAGAATCTGATGGTCATTGGGCTAGACTTGCTGTCTGCTGTTTGTAGTGATTTTATGTCCTCCTGCTATGGAATTCTCTCTGAAATTCCATCCCTCCTTTTATATGAATGACAAATGCTGTACAAATTTGGTGTACTATCTGAACAATTACCCAGCCATTTACACCTGTTTTTTGTAGCAAGTTCTTAGAAATATTGGAGTCTTCACAACTGCAAGAGAAATGGTGGGAGAAGAAATGAAGAAACTCGCAAAATGTCTTTCTGTGGCACCTCACATCACATCACAAGCTGAGTGTTTTCTGTGGCTGCTTTTTTCTTATGCAGCTGTAAATATGTTTTTAATATTACCTTGCCTGGTTACTTGGCATCTTAAAGATCCTCATTCTCTTCTCAGAGTCCTGGCACAACATATTTCATCAGGACTGTTCCACATGTGTACTGCTAGCAAAATTTTGAACAGTATCCTAGAAAGCAGACTCAGTAGATGATTTAAGTGGGCATGCAACACAATAGGATCTTCTAGTTTTGGTATTTCAGTGAGCGGTGATGATGGAGCCTGTCTGCTGTGGCTCTTACTGTCCATCAAACAGTGAGTCCATATTGCAGCCTCTCCATAAGGACAGATCTCTGCTCTGCTGTTCTCATGAGGAATATGGGAACACATCTGGAACTTAGAGCACTTGTGATATTGTAACTGCGTGAGGTGTTCAAGATGAGACACACTCATGCATACCACATAACTATGTAATTTTTGTGCTCTTTAAGAAACCCAGCCTTAAAAGGACTAGTGTGATCTTTGGATGTGCAGAGATATAGGGAGCTGATTTTATGTTTTTATCACAACCTTGTAGAGAGTGATACAAGAACGTGGCTTCCAGTTCAGAAAAACAACTGGAAACAACTTCTTTTGAAAGGTTGATGAATTTTTTTCCAGAGAAAAGCCATGAAAATTATTGGTGAATGGGAGAAAATGTTTTCCTGGGAGGGGCTTCTATCTCTTTGCCTTACCAAGAAGAGCAAGAAGAGTGTTGATTATGTATATTTGATACTAGACCTTAAAAGGCTGTCAAGCTAGCAGAGAAAGTCTCCTAAAACCCAAGAGAGGGAGATGCAAGCCAGACAAGCTAAAAATTAAGAGACAAAGGCATGCATTTTTATTAGCAATGAAAATGATTACACATTACGGCAAGTGAATAGTTCAGACTTTCAAATCAAGACTGGCACAGCCACTTTCTGGAGGCAGTCTTCTGCCAAGCACAAGTCATTTAACTCAATACTATGCTCCATGCTGTGTAGAATGTCAGCTTAGGTGGTGTAATGGTCACATGTGGTATAAAATGTCCAGACCTATTTTTTGTGAGCAAGGGGAAAACACTTTCAGTCTGTCACAGCATTTCACTTTTTAATTACGTGCAGAAACATTTTAATAATTTATACTGCTGAGTGTCCTGCTGTCCATGGCTGGAATCAGTCATATCCAACTGGGTGAATTCAGTGTGGTGAGGTGATCCCAGGTTGCCTGTTTTGCTGGTACCCAATCCAGAACGTGGTGTGACCCTCTCTGTTCAGCCTCGTCATCAAAGATAGGTTACCTGGGGAGTGCAATCCCATGCCTGCAGATAGTGTTTGCAGGGTAAGCCTCTGATGCATCATTTCCAGTGTGACGTGCTGTTTGTTAGTGAGTGAAGCACCTAGAAGTCCAGCTCTGTTGGTAGGATGTCTCCAAGACCTTGAGATGAGAAGAGAGCCCTTTTCTGCAGTTGTGCTCCCTGTTGCCAGCCGATTCCCTGCAGTCATCTGTGGGAGCACCCTGCTTCTATGGCCATGGCCATGTGGTTATTATTTAACATCACAGCCTCTTTTCAGCATTTACCTTTGTTTAATTTGCTTGGTCTCACTTAATATTTTATGTTTCATTTTTCTCTTAAGTGTTTCAACTCAACTTCATTTTAGCTTAATGTAATGTATTTTTTACAGTAATCAGACAACATCTTTTAAACCAGCAATGATGTGTTCTTAAAAGTATAAGTGGCAGCTCAAAGGCAATCACTGTTTAGAGTCAAAAGGAGGAAAATACTTAGTTGCCCTTTGAATGTTTGTACATCTTTGCCGGTGAGACAATGTTATGAGACCACTTCTTTGGTAATCCAGTTATGCCACCTCTTTGGCCAAATTCTGCTTTGTTTCTTCAGTGCAAATCCAGGATAATCTCTTGGACTTCAACAGAGATCATTTGCTTTATCCTGATACTAACTGAAAGCAGATTTTGACCTGAATTTTTCAGTGTATCTCCTGCTGAAATCTCCTCCCACTGAAGATGGTGTCATTATGGCTGGGGCACTGACTGTGCTAAAAGGATTTTTTTCTTAGCTTGTATTTCTGTCACATCATATGTGTTTGGTTTACTTACATTGTTGTTATATTTAATCTCTGCCCATTTAGTCACATTTACTGTCCTTTTTTATTTGTTTAGTAACTTGGTGCAGCTCAGAAAGGTAACAGAGATGGATAGAGCGTGACAAGTTGCAAATATATTCTGTGCAGATCTCTTCTGCGGCTTGCTGTGTTTCAGTTTTGACAGTTTGTTCTATGGGATGGGTTGTTTATTCAAATGCTTGGTTTATATAAGAGCATTTAGCAGCAGCTGTAAGTGTACTACAGAGAAGTATTTGATATGTTTCTTATTTATTTTTTCCTCTATTGTTTGTGAATTCCTCCAGGAACTTCACAAAAAACTTTTGTACTGCTAGGGCCAACATTGGGGGTGTGCTGGGTTCAAAATGGAGAGGAACCTCACAAAATTCAGAAAGCTGACAGTTCATCACCAGGTCTTTGGCAGCTGTGGAGAGAAGCAAGTGAGAAACTGCCTCTGCTGTAGTTTTGCTGCTGATGCCAGTAGGACAGGATCTCAGCCCTACTCCCTGTCTGTGGGCTTTGTGGACATTTTAAGATGGTGACACTGGTAACATGGAGCTGAACTTCTCTCTCTATGAAAGGAAGAGAGGCATCCTCCTGGTGATACTGGTCAAGCAAAGGGAAAGAGAAGAATTCTTCAAGAGACAGGGTTGAATGGCAGCTTTGGCAGGGGGTAGAGGGGACTACTTATTTATTAGTAAGCATTTTTTAAAGCACAGGTCACGAAGGTGTGCCATGCTCCCGTGCTCCGGCAGCGTGCCGGGGCAGCGGTCCTCCCTGATTGTCTGCCCTGTGACCAGTATTAGCAGAGGTAAGGAATGCCAGTTAACTTGCGTCTGTGGGGAAAAGGTGTGTTTTGGTTCAGGCCTGTCTTGTGCTGACTGCATTTTGTGCTTTACCTGAAAAGCCAGTGCTGTGGAGGAAGTGAAAATACAAAGCAAATTCCCTCCGACTGCAGGGGAGCTGCTCAGGTAGCTGGCCAAAGCAAGCATACCCATATAAATGCATCATCACGATAAAACTTAGTCTTACGCTAGACCAGAGTTTGACAAGGGTGAAAAACATTGGTACCTTGCAGTCTCGTTTCATGTGTACTTGGCTATTAATGGGACGTGTAGCCTCTGCCGGGAGACCTGGCATCAGAGGAGGGGGTGGGCAATGTCACCCCTGCAGCTGCCAGCTGCAGGGACAGGAGCAAACCCTTGCGGGTCTGGTGTGGCATGAGAAGAAGCTGGCTTTCCTCACTCCACTCCCAGGGCATGGTGGGCTTGCTTGCATGCTGGCCTGGGGGTTTCTGGCAGGTGCCAGCTGGGTCTGGTGGAGGTCTGCTCCTTGGGTGCACTGCCCGCCTGGCAGACTCATGATGGAGGTGCCTGGGGACGTCTCTCACTCTCCTGGCTTGCTCCAGCACCGGGCTCCCCTCGCATGCATGCACATGGATACAAAGTGCATTTACATGCAGTGCACTCAGGTTACGCCACTGTAGGCTCAGGCTGTGGGACACACATGTTTTTCTCTTGCAGACTGTGGGCCCTTTCTCCAAATGCTGCTGACAGCAATGGGGACAGGCTGTGCCATTTCTCGCCACTGCTGTTACCAGCAGCACTCAGTTTTCCATCTTTTAGTAATGGAGGCAAGGTGGTTTCTGCATAAGTAGTCACCCAGTTTGGAACAGGCGTGTGGCCAAGCATGGAGGCAGGGGTTGGTCTGCATCTGAATATATCCTAAATTATTGGCAGGGTTCAGTCCTGGTCCCTGCAGTTAAGCAGCTGAGCTGAGATTCATGCCTTTGCGGAAGCTGGCCTGATGCCTGTGCACTGCTATTTACTTCACTGTGTTTAGGATTTAAGCTGCAGATAGGCTTTGTCCAGGTAAGGTTAAATTTCAGTGTTTGCAAAAGCAGCTAAGTGCACTGAGGGTAAATTCATCAGTAGCTGCTGACTGTTTTGTACAATTTCAGCAACACAAGCTGTCAACCCTGTTGAGTTGGCCAGTTAAACTGCCCTTACAGCTGCTTTATTTAGCTTGAACATTGCAAATTGGTAATGTATTCTACAAAATTTGGTACAGTCATTTAAATATTACATCTTTTAGTGGAAGCTTGTGCTGAAATGAGAATGTAAAATGAGTTGAACAAAAATGCTCAGGGACTTTAATGTCTGAATCAATTGATTCTGGGCAGGAATTCAGCTAAGGCTCTGTCTACTATGCTGACTCAAACCTTTGTCCATCTTTTATTTCTTTTACTTCAGAGCAATACTGTAAATGATGTTTGAGAGAATTAAATTTCTGTCTTATTGTAACTATAGTGTAGCACAGAGAGGGAAAGCAGTTGAACAAGTGGTAAGAGAACCAAAGAGTAAGTTGGCTTTAGTTGAAAGAGGGCACATTTTTTTTTTCTTGGATTAGGTTAATTTTAAAACTTTTTGGCTTTGGACAAGAGAGTTCAGCTATTGTTAGAGGTACAAAAATAGAAGTGGTGTGAGAAAGGTTTGGTTGTTTCCTGATTCTTTGTCTTCATGTTTTAAAAAAAGCAGCACTGGCTGTTACGTATGCTCTGCAGCAGTCATCCTAACATGCTGATAAATGGCCTTTTCCCACGTGACTCTTAATTCTATGTCTTCTTATCCAGCAAATGTGCTAATCTCCAAATATAAATATATTAACTCGGTCTTTTTGGACAAAGCACTAATGAATGACACATGGGCATTTGATTCCTTCCACAACATGCGCCCTACTCTACAAGCAACCCTGTCTCCATGTGCCTGTAAGCACGGACCCCGTCCCATCCTGGCCTTGCAGCTCACTTCTGACCTCTGTTTTGTCTTCTTTTCACAGTTGTGCAGCACATCAAGCGCCACAATATCGTTCTCAAAAGAGAACTGGGAGAAGGAGCCTTTGGGAAAGTCTTTCTGGCAGAATGCTATAACCTCTGTCCTGAGCAGGACAAGATCTTGGTGGCAGTGAAGGTAAAAGAATCTAGGGTTTCCGTTATTAATTCATGGTTGCAACTAATGCTATTTTATTTGTAAATGATCGTGTTTGCCTATTCCGTAGCCCAGTGTAACTGCTCTGATATATGTGGAAGGGTTCACTAGGCTAATGGAGTGTTAAGAGAATGCAATATTTGATCTTGCTGTGGATTATAAAATGAGAGCTGAATTTCATAAGGAGAAGGGGGGAAACAGACTGTGTCACAAGGGGGCAAAATCTTTTATGATCTATCTAAAATATAATTAGTGAAAAATAATGTCGAGGTCATTAAAAATACATATATGTGTGTCTAAAAGAATAATTTATTACTAGCTAAGTGGATAGGTTATGTGTATAATTGTTAGTCAAAGACGACCTTTCTTTCTCAGGATTGTGCTGTTCTTTTAGTCAGCCACTGAAATTATCTGTGGCTAATTGTCATTAATATAGCTGCCAGGAATGTTATAACAAACTTGTGGATAATATTGTCATGTGCTGTTAAGCACTGGCTGGACAGAAATCCAGAAGTCGTGATATGTCATACCTGGAGGAGTGACCTTTGATTACACAGCTCCAGCCAACTCTCCCAAAGTATAGTCCAGAGGAGGAGGAAACTACATGAAAACAGCCATAACCTTGGAGTTTCAAGTATACAGAATAGTTCTTGCATTTCTGGGGGAAAAAAAGGGTTTTGTTTGGTTCTCCTAAAGGGCACGGACTATGTGGTACATTGGGAACCTACCAAGGAGTAAGAAGATTTCCAGCTTGATCTCAGAGCCTGGACACCAAACCCGCTTCACCGTACTAAGCCCCCAAAATGGAAGGGCTGAGGTTGGTTGTTGACCTCAGCTATGGATGTACGCTAGAAACCAGTATCAGTGAAACTACACTCTAAGAGTCTGCAAAGTCTCCCTGGCAACAATCTCTTATCTCCATCTGTAGTGTTCTGCCAAAAGCTGAACAAGGTGTTCAGCATTTGAAGTATCTCATTATTGCAGGGGGGAATACACATTTAGAATTGGGGCTGTGCCTAGGGATCAGAAAGTAATTTTATGTGACCAGTCACAATTAAGCAACCATGCATACATTTTGGATCAAACCATACAGTAAAAGATATTGAGTAGATCATCTTTTTGAATTTGGGAACAAGGAACAGAGTTTTGGATCTGGCAGTGAGAGAACATGAGAGGAGGATGGTCTTGTAAAGTGCTTTCTTGCTCCGTCAGAAATAACAGGTTTTGGGGGATTGCCAAGGTTACAAGCTTTTTGATACCTGGGAGTTGTTCAGTCACGTTGACTGGTGAGAAAAAATTAAGCCCTGAAGGTATGTATCATAGACAGAGAAAGCAAGAGATAAGAGATGACAAAACTAGATCTGAACGAATTTTCTGTTGTATTTTGGTGAAGCTAGATCCTCTGTCGCTTCAGGGAACTGCTCAATAGCAAAATAAAAGTCTTTCCATTCACTTGCTCCCTTTGAAAGTCCTGACCAAATGGAGTCTGGCACTTCTGCTGTTAAATGCTGCACCATGCTTGCTCTCTGCTGCTCTGTCTCAGTGTAATTCACAAGGAAGTGCATTGAGCCTTTAAAGGGAGAGATGTCTCCATGGATTTACATGACAAATCTATCAGATTTCTGCACCAGTTGTCAAACTTTTTGGACAGGTTATACCCATTTTATGTTTCTCACATTGGCTCTTGAAGATGTGACTGGCTGCCATCAAAGAGCAAAGTTTTTGGTGAACAGTGCCATTGGATTGATCCCCATGTAAGTGAGGGGTTAATTGCCTAGCGCTTCTCTCTTTCACCATGGTATTAACTGTGGCTCACAGGTATCCTCCAGTCACAGTGGAGGTCAAGGGATGGACCTCACTGGTGTGCAGAGAGCTAGCCAGAGAACTGTGTCTGGACCACACTGCTGGGCACAGGGTTTGGCAGTGAAAATGTGTGATTTTTTTTTTATTAGTCTTAGAGGAGCAGACCTGGAAGCCAGCAGTAGAGGGCAGCTCCTCCTGGCACACAGCAAGGGCTTCAGAAAGCTTCACCCCTGTGGGCAAAACCACAACACACCTGTCTCCGTGAAATAGATTTGGTGAGCCCAGTGGGAATATGTACTTGGTGAGGAGTAAGGCAGTGTCAGGAGGATTTTGGCAGTGAGGAGGCACAGTCTCACCCGCACGAGGTGGATCAGGATGGCTGGTGGTCCTCACCGGCTGTCTGTGCCTGCTGGGTGCTGGGCAACTGCGTGGTTCACACCTGGCCCTGAGCATCACCCCATCTGACTCAACATGCATCCTTCTCCTTTTTGGCTGGCTGGTATCCAAAATGCTGACATTGCTGCAGCAAATTATTTAGGAGCTAGGAGGCCCAGAAAAATCTGGGAAGACATAAAATCAGGCTTAGCATAAACAAGCAAAAGTGCTTGAGCTTTTGCTCCTTGGAAGAGGAGAAAAACAATCTGTTTAAATTTGTTTTGACTGTTCAGCTTTTTGGGGGAGCACTGAGTGTTTGGAAATGCTTTCTGTGGGTCAAACCCTGTGAGCAGAGAGCTTAACCACAGGTTAAGCTGGTTGCATGGGCACTGTACTAGCCTTCCCTCTGGGAGAGTTTGCACATCACATCAGAACACCATTTGCTGCAGGCACTTTTAGAGAACAGAGGGTGGAGGAAGGAAAAGTTATCGTTTCCTTGCAGGCCATTTTGCCACGCCACAGTAGTTGTTCAGGCCTGGATTCGTACTGTCTCCTCATAGGGTTGGATCCCCAGGCGTCGTCTTGCACTAGTTTGATGTGGCTGGAGCTGGAGGTGAGAATGACTGTCAGAACACAGGTTAGCAGCTGCCTCTGGCTGCCCTGCGAGGCTGGAGGGGGTTTCACCCTGTGCTGTTCCAGGGTGGTGCTCAGCTAGCAGACTGCTATGTCTTTGAGGTGAAGACCATTTCCACAGCATCTGCGGAGGAAAACCAAAGGTTTCCAACTCTTCAGGTCTTCATTTCAGAGAACAGTCAAAATCAACCCTTCATTAGGTTAGATATTAGGAAAAATTTTTTTACTGAGAGAGTTGTCAAACATTGGAATGGGCTGCCCAGGGAAGCGGTTGAGTCACCATCCCTGGAGGTATTCAAAAAGCGAGCGGACAGGGTACTCCAGGGCATGGTTTAGGGGGCGTGGTTAATGGTTGGACTTGATGATCTTGAAGGTCTTTTCCAACCGAAATGATTCTATGATTCTATGATTTCTTGAGGAAATGCGCCACTCAGCTCTTGTATGGTGATGGGGAGCAGTGGCAAGGCTTTCTTAGGGGAAGGCTGAAACTGTGTAAAGGACAGCTATCATGAGAGTTTCATTACCAAGTCATACTGATGTTGGTGAGGGCCACAGCCCCCTATTCGTGCTCTGACCCACCTGTGAATGCAGCTCTGTGGTGTTGGGGTGGACTAAGGAGCTGGCCAGTTTGCACTCGCTACAGAGCACAGGTCTGCAGAGATCGGATAGTACGTGGATACCTGGGCAAGGACTCTGTGGAGGAGAATAAGCATGGGGTGGCGGTCTGACTGTCACAAGGATGAACACAGCAGATGTGGAGCTCCTGTAACAGCGAGGGGGTCCCGCTGTTGCCCAAGGGAGTGTGTCCCTCCTCCTTAGCTGCTGGCCTGAGTGGTTGGAAAGTACACGTGGCTGTATCTCAATTCCTACTAGGGAAAACTCCTATCAACTGGTGAGAGCGCTTTGTATGCAGAGCTTTGGCGTACTTGTCAGTAATGATAATGAATATGTCTTTTTCTCTCTTTGTTCTCTTATGGTTTTATTTTGGTTTTATTTTTTCTGTTGCACTGAGAACAAGCTAAATGCATTAGTCAATGCCACCTCTATGTAAATTCAATGTACTTATTAATTTTTTCACTTTCAAGTCTCCTTGCCCGATTGTGTCAGCTATCTCTCATGCATTGTGTCTATTCTGTGTGCTGCACGAAATAATGAAACGGGGGTTTTGTAATGGTGGGTATCAGAAATTCAAGTTGCCCCTTGGTAGTAGAAACCCTGCCTGAGTTTTACCTGGATTTTAGACCTTTCTGCATTTTGCTGTTTGACAGAAAATGTGTAATTGCCATGGCAACTGCTCTGTCATATGATAATTCTGCTGTTTCTGTGAGATAAAAAGCGTCTTCTGAAATATACAATATGCCATCCTCACACAGCAGAGCTGTCAGCATTTTTACTGTCTTTCCAGGGAAAGAGCCTGCTGGAAAGACTATCAGCCTATACTTCTCCCTGTGAATTTTTTTCCAGGTTGCTATTATTTAAAAATTTTTTTTATATGAATAGTTTTTTTAATTCTGTTGTTGAGAAGAATTACAGTCCAATTGCTTTACATGTGAAACCACCAGATGAAACTCAAGTGACAACAGAATTGTTCCCAGTGATTTCATTATATAGCATAGATTGGACTGTGGGTTGGTGCCTGTATCATGTTAAAGCATCATCCCAGAGCCTGGAAGCATTATTTCAATTCCTCGCTCAGTTCAGATGTGATTGCGTGGGGACCATAGTGCAGAGCCAATTTGATATCCACCTTAGATGATATAGCTGTGTATACTAATATATCATGGCTTTTGAAGCTTTGATGATGCAATATCCTTGTTGCATCATTATTGGTAAAACTTGTGGAAGAAGGGTTCTGGGCCTGAAGACACATAAGATTCACAAGTGGGTCCCTCAGGGAAGGGACATCTGTGGCATGAGTGATCTCTATTGCCTCTAGGATCCATAGAGCCTGAAATCCACAGGGAAAAGCCCCTGAACTTGGTAGATGGCTATCCAGTCTGCCCTGCTTCTTGTCCCCCCATCTGAACCTTATTATGGCAGCTATTTATTTTTCAAGACCTACGGTTGCAGTTTCACAAGTAAAGCAAGTGTTTTCTCCAACAGTCATCTTTTAGTCCCTTCTTCACACATGCATATGTATAATACTAGAAAAGTGGACAAAATTGTCTCTGTTGAAGAAAAAGCTTGAACAAACCATGACTACTGCAGCTAAAACCCGGTTTTGATGGCAGAATGATTGCACAGTATGAACTCGTTCTGTGTCTGTTGTGTTAAGTGTGGTTGGTCCCATGCTCCGTATATGAATTCGGGGTAGAAAATAAAGTGACTAGATGGCCAGGAAAAAGCATCTTTAGTTAAAACAATGCCACTACTTTTGTGTCTCATCTTTCTTTGTATTAAGTCTAGGTGTAGTTAAAATCCAGAGGTACAGAGCCCAGGCATCAGTTTCTGTGAATAATAATATGTGAACATTGGTAACCTGCTATCTTTCTCTTACTGTTTTAAAAATGTTGTTTGAATTAGTACAGTGCAACCACAGTATCTTTTGAAGGTAGAGCCTAGTAGTGGTTTATTGTCAATTATAATTATTCCTCATTTAATTGGTGTCAGAATTTGATTTTTTTTGGTGCATGAAAGTGTTTCCTTGCTCAGGAAGTGTAGTTCTTAAGAGATCTGAAACTGCCTATGTGTGGCAGTTAAATTAGCATCATTTCATTATACAACATTTAAGCTTCCTATTTGATCCAGTGTTGATACATTTCCTTCAAAATGAAAATATGCAAGAATTTAGAACTCTATAAATAAAAGGGGGTGAGAAAAATTGACACTCCAGAATTCTGATCTGCATCTACTTCCTCTCTGTCTATTGATTTAGGATTGATCTTCCAGTTACTTATACATATGCTTAATCTTGGGTGAGTAGGTTTACGGAATTTCAAAGGAGTTTCTGGCTGAAGTCTCAGGTTGTAGGTTCTGGTCCAGGGACATAGCCTTGTATAAATCTACCTAATGTATAGCACACCATAGGGGCCAACATCAGCAACAGCAACATTAGTAATACATAAAGAATGCATCTGTGTTCCCACTAAGTATTTTGAGCAAGCAGAATTTTATTTTAAAGAACTTACTAGATGGGTAAATACCAACAGGATACTAGGGTTTGCCTGAGTTAAACGCTAAAGGGTATGAACCAGCTGTGTACTAGTATATTTTTTGGATAAGATCAGTTTATTTGTTCTGTGCTTGGAAAACACTTGGCACAGTAAGATCATGAGTATTCCTACATCCTCTTACAAGAAAAATCATTGTTTGGCATGACATGCATCATGAGAATGAAAATTGTATGGCCATTATTTAATTGCACTCAAACATCCCAGCTGCATTTCTAAAAGAGTTATTAAGGAAGTACTTCCTCCATCTTTTTTGCAGTGGAGTGTCCTTATCTTACCCTTACATTGCCATCCCACATGTTCGCTACCTTCTGCGAACATCTCCCCTTCCTTACGTTTTTGTTTTCTCTGCCAGACACTGAAGGATGCCAGCGACAATGCCCGCAAGGACTTCCACCGCGAGGCAGAACTGCTAACTAACCTGCAACACGAGCATATTGTCAAGTTCTACGGCGTCTGTGTTGAGGGTGATCCGCTCATCATGGTCTTTGAGTATATGAAGCATGGAGATCTTAACAAATTCCTCAGGTAAATCCACAAACACGTAGTGTGCTGCTGAGCCAGAAGTGGGCAGAGAAGGTAGGTGTTACTGGTACTTAATGTCAAATCAACTACTACCTCTGGAAAATGCTGACACCTAGGAGAGCAAATCTCTGCAACTCATCTTCTGTACTGGAATGTGGGACTTATTGTTTATTTGCCTATTTGGAAGTACCATTAAGTCAAGCCTTATGCTTTGCACCAAAGGAATGGGAACCAAGGAAATATTGTTTCCAGTATATTTCAGTGTATTCTGAAATGTTTGGTTATAAATGTTACAGTAGGAATGATTTTCTTGCAGGATTTCTGGTAGCACTAGGGAGGATCCCCCTCAACACCTATCGCTATCTGTAGGCGTCTAAGAGCTTTTGAAATCTAACCCCTTTTCTCTTCCCTCCTCTCAGTATTTTGGAAAGACTGCAATTAATCTGAAGCAAGAAAACTGTGAGCCATGGAAACTTCAGTGCAATGGAAAATGCTTCATCCTGGGGTCCAGATTAGGGCTTTATTTCATAAAGCTGTTCAGGAATGTGCATTGGAAATTGAAATTTGGTAGTAAAGCAGTCATAAATAAATAGATGATACCTACGTTTCACAATAATAGGTAACTCGTGAACCAGGAAGTTATGAACAGTGGCCTTGTGTATGTGCTATTTCTACTAGCCTGCATTCATTGACATAAAAATAAGCAGTTAAGAGACAGCTTTTGCTCCTATGTAAAAAACCCATCTGCAAAAGGGACCGTTCTTTCAAGGTCTTCTATGTCATTTTCATTAAAGGATATCACAATGGCATTTCAATGTACTGAGATCTTTCCTGCTGAAGATAGCTAGGGGTACCACCCTTTTGGAAAGATATCTGTGACAAAGCTGTAAACCAAACAAAACTGATGTCCCTTTAAATGGGTTCAGATTTTGTATCTGACTGAAATGGCTAGTGACTGCTAGTGTCACCAT
Organism: Harpia harpyja; assembly: GCF_026419915.1. Taxonomy (NCBI): domain Eukaryota; kingdom Metazoa; phylum Chordata; class Aves; order Accipitriformes; family Accipitridae; genus Harpia; species Harpia harpyja. The sequence goes on along the minus strand of NC_068969.1, from coordinate 72,210,502 downwards.
TTATGCATTTTTGAAAGCCTATGTGAAATGAGTTTGCTGTCTTTCTAATCTCTGCTGAACAAATAGCCACACCACAAAAGCAAATGACATGAACTAGCATCCTCCCTTATTGGCAGGGCTGCCAGGTTTGGCAGGGAGACTGGGGCCTGAACTGGGACACAGAGCAAACACTACTACTTTTCCCAGCCTGATTGTCTCTCTGGCAGAGGATTTAAATATATTGTTTCTGATTGGCCTTTTCTTACCTTGTAACTCTGTTTTTGAATTATTGTACAGAAAGGTAGTTTAGCAGACAGTATATTTCCTACTTCAGGTCTTCCCTTTTTTTAAATTATTAATCAGCCCTTGTCTTTAGAACATAAAATGATTACGCTGGGACAAGCTGTTAAACCTAAGCTCCAATTTGTCATTCCTCTCACATTTGCTGCAGCTTGTGCTGCAGATCAAAGGTTAGTTGTAAGCCGGTTGTTAAGAGCCTGTATTTCTTACCCTGCAGCGCCACCAAAGGCTGTCGGGGAAAAACGAATCTGAAATTTAACCCAACTGAGCCGTGCTGTCTGCATGCAGCCAGAGGCTGTTTCAGATCTAGGACTAAAGCCTTAAAGTCATGCCTGCCCTGTGCTTGTTCTGGCTCATGGAGACTGATGTGGATCCAAAGAAATCTCTGTCAATGTTCCTGGCTGTTGCAGACACTGAGGAGCACCTCATTTACAGCCAGTACCAAGAGGACAAGCAAGATGGATGGAGTGTTAAGAATAATTGTCCTGGTTTCAGCTGGGATAGAGTTAACTGTCTTCCTAGTAGCTGGTACGGTGCTATGTTTTGAGTTCAGTATGCGAAGAATGTTGATAACACTGATGTTTTCAGTTGTTGCTCAGTAGTGTTTAGTCTAATGTCAAGGATTTTTCAGCTTCTCATGCCCAGCCAGCGAGAAAGCTGGAGGGGCACAAGAAGTTGGCGCAGGACACAGCCAGGGCACCTGACCCAAACTGGCCAACCAACGGGGTATTCCATACCATGTGACGTCCCATCCAGTATAGGAACGGGGAAGTGGTGGCAGGGATTCGCCGCTCGGGGACTGGCGGGGTGTCGGTCTGCGGGTGGTGAGCAATTGCACTGCGCATCATTTGTACATTCCAATCCTTTCATTATTGCTGTTGTCATTTTATTAGTGTTATCATTATCATTATTAGTTTCTTCTTTCTCTGTTCTATTAAACCGTTCTTATCTCAACCCACGGGTTTTGCTTCTTTTCCCGATTTTCTCCCCCATCCCACTGGGTGGGGGGGAGTGAGTGAGCGGCTGCGTGGTGTTTAGTTGCTGGCTGGGGTTAAACCACGACAATAATCCAAAAGTTTCATTAGATACAGACCATGTCCGCAAGGAAGCTAGCGAAAGATAAAGAGTTCTCTTAATTTAGCAACTCAGAGCTTCGTGTCTGAGAGCAGTCATTAAAAAAATCCATGCAATGAAAAGGTACAGTGCTTTTCAATAGGAATTTGCCTGTGAGTCTTGGTTGGAGATTTCATATCCTGCCGTTTATTCCCGCCCAACCCAGACCAGTTGCATGGCTGCCTTTATGCACTCTGTGGCAGAGAGCTGTTTGGCTGGTAGCAGGTGCAGTCCCAGCAATGCTATGCACTCTCCTTCGTTTCTTTCTCCCATCTGTCACTTTGCTCATGAAGTTCTTCCCTTGGGGCAATTTTAATTTCATATTTCTAATAGGTAGTGTCAGATTTGATCCCACAGATTTTGATTAATTTACAACTCTTTTCCAAACTCCTGTGCCCTTCCCCTAGGGATGAATTAAGGCCTCACCTCTATTGATTAGAAAGGTGATTCTCTGAAACTCCTCTTTGTAGGAAAGAAGAACTTTTGAGAGAAAATAAAAATCAGTTCTAGAGTCTTTTTCCAAAAAAAAAAAAAAGTTGAGGAGGGAAGAGGAGAGGTGGTCTCTTAGAATAGTCTGCAGGAATGGAATAAAAAAGGCTTCTGAAAATGCAGAGTAATAGAATGGATGGAAAGGGATATTCAGAATATTATAAGGTGTATCAAATGAGGAATGATTGCCAGATGACCTTATTAATTGGAAAGGATTAGCTAGTAATGCCTACTATAAAATGTTGTGTGTAGGAGTGTTTATGTCTGTATTTTCAATATACTAGGATGTTACACATGTATACCAGAGCTAGCAGAGTTAAGATGGGTGAAGCACATGTGTTCCACTACTTTCCTGGGCTTTCGAAATACAGAATGGCTATTCTTCTGCTGGAGTGTATACAAGTTTCTCATTCATCAGTGAATTATTGTATCCTGGGGACTTGCTAGGTCTTTAAAAGCTTGTATTTCTGAAGCTGTTTAGTTGTTCCAAATAGTGCATGTTTTGTGTCCTCTTCCTATTGTCAAGAATTCTTATCTCAGGCAGGACTCACCTTTGGTGATAAAATAAGCAAAAAGGGTTTCCTGCTGTGCTTTTGGATAGGAAATTAGAAGTGTAAATCTGAAAGAGCTGCCCTTGTTGGTCAGATCGCATCTCGGAAGGAAGTTAGCTCTTTCTTCTTTAAGAAAAGGTGGAAGGGTCAATGGCCTGTCTCCCTGTAGAAATCAAGGAATGCTGGTCATAGGAAAAGTGATGCTATGCATGCCACTTCATTACCATTCACTCTTACAGAGTGATAAGGTTTTCCTCAGTTACCTAACAGCTACATTTGCCAGTCTTTCTCCAGAAAAGATTACCAGAACAGAACAGGAGAAAGGTGGTGGTTTTGGACAAAGCGGTATTATTATGAATATATGTGTCCTACTTCCGTAAGTAATATATCACCTGTTGTGTAATGCTCTTCACACCACCTGTCTTTCACGCAATGAAGGAAAACAGTAAATGAAAAAAGCCAAGATACAAATTTTCACCTATCTCACCAATGAATTTGTGGGCCTTTTTGTTACTATATTTGAGCAAGTCACTTGTGTGGTTTTAGGCTCACTAATGCCTTTCACCTCTCTAGCTTATCATTTAATCAGCCTATCATTTAATTAGCTTGTATTTTGGAGCAGGGCACATGGACCAGATGCAGTACTGATGGCAGAAGGCAACCGTCCTGCTGAGCTGACCCAATCCCAGATGCTTCACATTGCCCAGCAGATTGCAGCTGGTATGGTTTACCTGGCATCACAGCACTTTGTGCATCGGGATCTTGCTACCCGGAATTGTCTGGTTGGTGAGAACCTACTGGTGAAGATTGGGGATTTTGGAATGTCTAGAGATGTGTACAGCACGGACTACTATAGGGTAAGTAAACTGCTGTAATTGGTAATAACCTAGGTCTCATTCAGTCATCTTACCACACTGATGTGACTGATTCTGCTTTTACACTCAACCATCTGTCTGTCAGGTAATTTAGAGGCTGGCATATGGAGAACCTGATTTTGAGTTACAAAGTTTTGGTAAATTTGGAGATTGTTAATCAGAGTAAGATTAGCATCTCCTGTTGTTTATATATGTTGGCTTTATATTCTAATAATAAATCACAGAAAGGTCTTTTTCTCTGGGCAGAAATTTTGCATGTTTGCTTGGCTTTAGTGAAGAAGAAGCAGCAGCAGATAAAAAGTAAGAGTGGGTAATCAAATTTGGCCCAACACTTTGAAGCTGTGTTCTTATATGTTCTTATATATTGCTAAGACAAATGGAAATTGTAACTTTTGTGTATTGTATAATGTTTCAGTTTACTAGAGGAGGTGTAAATACTGGAGAGCAGCACTGGACCAGTTACTTTACTCAGGAAGAGACTAGGTGAGAAATTGTTATATACACAGCACCTGAAAGGCTGTCAGTAAGTTTTTCCTGCTTGAAGTCAGGTCTTTAGTCCTACTGCTTATGGCTGAATAGTTGTTTTGTGGTGGGTAAGTGTAGCCCATCATCCTTGTTTATTCTGGCCCAGGCTGTTTTCCCTGAGTTTCGTTGCCATACAATTATCTCTGAAGTTTGCAAAGGGCTTCTAGGATCGCTAGGATAAACAGGACTGTGTACATTAATTACTGTTGCTGATGTTGTCTTTGTACTATGTGGCAAGTCATGTAGTTGGCAGCATTTGCTGTTTCCTTCCACGTTTGTAATTTCGTGATTGGAACTGAAGCTAAGGTGCCTGTGGCTTGAGGAAGGCAATCCGTGGCCAAGCTGTTAGTTTATAAACCCTAGAGTTTATCCTGTAAGACAAGCCACTCAGCATCTTTAAGCACATTTTCTGTATCTGCTTCTCACATGACTTGTTGCCAGTGAATTCCTTATAGATAAAATGAAGGCCTCATCCTTAGCCACCCAATTTGGGCTGCTGCTGTGTCCATAAAGGAGAGTGTCTCCTCAGCATCAGTATTTGTGGGATGCCCGGAAAGAGATTGTCTCTACATCTGGCTGAGGCTGGACAGGGCAGAGGAACCTACACACAAGAATTATTATTGAGTGTTGTTTCACTTAACATCTGAGAAGTAACAGTCTTCTCTGTTCTTTGTCTTTTCTTCCAAAGGCCAACCTAGTATTTAGTAAATATATGAGCCAGATTCCTCTTACGTTTTGTTACTTTGGAAACTTGGCACTTCAAGCTATTTGGTCAGTGTAAAACAAGCATGACTGCACTTCAGAACTTGGAAAAATACACAGAACAGTAATCACTGCCTCTATTTGTGTTTGTGAGGACAGCAGTGAGCACCAAAGGCCAGGGTTTCTTGATTTTGTATCTGAAGTATGAGCAATACTTATTGGGACTGGAGGCGCATCTCTGTTCTGTACTTCAGTGAGACTGGACTTGTTTACGATGTTTGTCATTAGACTTAGGAATGAATGTCCATGCTTAACAGTAAGTGTTTGCAAAGGCCTTGACAGTTAGAGGCAGCATTTTTGAACAATAAATGCTCTGCTTATTTTTGGAAAAACTTAGTAACTCACTGCTGCAGAAAAAGTACCTGCAAAAAGGGATGGAAGTTAAGTAATCCTATGGGCTTCCTGGGGAGGACTGAGGCCTGGCACAGCATGTGATAGTGTACGGACTCTGGCATCATCTTACCTGCTCATGTACCTCTGGGTTTAATCCTTGAGTCTTACACATGAGCACTCAAGCAAAGCTTCTACCCAATGAAGCACAAATTTAGAATAAGACCCTTGACCTGGAGGAGGCAGGGGTTCACCAAAGGAAATTCTGAGTAGCCTGGATAGTCCTTGGGTACCTCTCAAAAGACCTCATTCAAGGGGTACACTGCATTTCTTACTGCCTTTTATACAGAATCACTCTCATCTTTCCTTCTTCTCTCCCTCTTCATCACTTTTTTTGAAGCCAAGGGAGGATCTGTGGGGTGCAGGGTGTAACAAAGGAGAAGAAAGAGGGAGTAGTGTCAACAGGGTGAAGTCATGGATGTGAGAGAGGGAACAAACAAGGCAGGAAAGGCAAATGTAGAGACGTGTTACTAAACAAGCGTGAATGAAAGGAGGAGGATGTAGAAAAGTGTCAGAGAGGATGAACGAAGATGTAAAGTAGCATGACTCCATACAAGTTGATGGTGTAAGCTTGTAGTATGATGGATGGGTATGAAACTTAAAGTTGGGTAGTTGCTTGTTCTGCACAGTGAGAAAAACAAGAAGGACCATTTATCTGGCTCCTGATGTGCCAGCTGGCTTCTAGCTGGTGCAGAAGAGGGACAGCCACAGCCTGCTGTGCCACCATATTTCACAGTGATGGAAGTTACAGTTGAGCCTGTGAGGTTGTGGCCTGCCCTGCTTGGGCTATGTGTGGGCTGGTCAAAAGCTGGTCATGAAACAGTCATGGCTATGATGACTTTTCAGACAGTTGCCTGGAGATTTATATCCATGGCAGGCCTAAGCAATGAAACTGTCAGCGATGACACTGGGATGGCACTGACCTACCATACCTAATTGTTTATAGCAGGCTGAGTCTTTTTAACTGCTCAGACTTAATCACATACATAGAAGCAATTCCTCCCCAACCTTGACAGCTTTATCTGATGTTTGTTGGAAGGAATTACACAGCTCCAGAAAGCTCTGCAAGAAATGGTTCAGCATTTGTTTTTATTAATACAATGAGATCAGTTTTTTGGGATTCTACCACCCTGTCAGGATGTTAGATTTGCCCAAGACGATTGTTTATAGCTTGCTTCTGTAAGATAAGGATGATCCCCAGTCCTTGTTCCCTGTTAGATCGTTAATGACATTCGGCATTGAATCAGCTCAGTTGTTAAGAGATGCTTCAGGGAAGAGGGGCAGAGAAATAACCCTTGGGCTGGGAATACATGTGATATGGGGCCCTGATTGCACAAGCTTTCCTTTTTCTCCTCTGTTCTTTTTTCCTTTCTTTTTCATCAGGCAGGAATCTTGTGGGTGGGGGGAGCCCTGGTGTACATGCTAGCATTCAGTGTAACAGCAACAGTTTTCAATAGTCAGACCAGTTGAGCCTGGGGACATGAAGAAACTGCAGTGGCTTTTCTTACCCAGCACTACTGTCCACCCCAGGCCAAAATAAAACAACTGTCAAGTAATTAGTTTGGTCTGTGTGCCAAACAGCTCCAGAGACGCTCTGCTGCACTGCAGTCCTTGTAGCACAGTGGATCATTTCACGAAGTTATTTACTTGCAGAGCTTAGGTCTCAGGTTCATTAGTGGCTTTTATTTGTTTTGTTGATGTCTGGGGTTTTTTGTTTGGACTCCCGACCCCCACAGGTCAGGGTTTCCCATCTTTCCCTCTGATACCCAAGTAGTATGACTCAGCAGCAGCTTTCAGTGGCTTAAAGTATTGACACTGAAGCATGGGAGAACTACTTTGCTAATAGTTGTTCTTGCACACAGAGATAGTATATCAGGCCCCTTTTAGGCTTCCAGTTCAGATTTGCAAGTGGTTGCTTAGGCCTTGGTCTTAAAATACTTTTCTGCATTTCTTTATCATAAGCAAAAAGCTTAAAAAAAAAAAAGAAAAAAAAAGGGAAGATTGACTTATCGCAGTACTTGGAAAAACTTAACAGGGATATGCTTTAAATATGAGCCAAGATTTTGGATGAAACTGTGATTTCACCAGAGTAAGCAAGAGCTTTGCCACTAACTTCATTAGGACCAGAATTTCACCCTTCCACATTTTTATGTTTGTCCAGTGCAGGATAGAGACTGTTCCTGATTTAGATTTATGGAGCTCAGTTGTGTAATCTGTATTTAGCTATTGTATAACTTACTTGCCTTTATGCAACAGCGCAAGAAACTGTGGAGAAAATAAGGACTCCTTCCTTTCCTCCACTTGTACAGACCGCACAAGGATCTGTCAAAAGACTGGGGCTGTTAGTGAGGTTTCCATCCTCCTTCAGGTCCAACTTGCCCTGAAGGGAGAGATGTTCATAAGTCACAAATTAGTTTCCTCCACTTCTGGTACAGATGGGGTGGAAGAACCCAAGAGAATGTGTTTGAGTGTAAAGTCCAGTGACAGGTTTTACTTTAAAATCTTCTGCATATTTTGTACCATGTTTTGCGATTGAAAGAGAGCATAGCATGTAGGATTGGAAGAAGCAACATAGGTTACCGAGCCCAAGCCTTCCACTCTTGCAGGAAGCCATGCAGTAGGTGTTAAGGGTAGGAGGAGCTACAAGAATCTCAGACCTCCTCGAGCCAAATAGAAAACCCCAACACTCATTAACACTTCAGTTCCTTCTATATAAGGCACCAAACCCCATCAAAATTTCAGTCTGCCAGTGGAAAAGAGGAGGAGATGTCAAGGGTATTAACAGTGTCCTAAGCCCCTAAAGAGAAGTTATGTTTAGCAAAAATTCCTGAGAGATCTTAGGAAGTCAGTCACACCTGACACACAACGGGAGGTGACAGCAATCCCCATCAGTCTATCTCAGTGATAATTACCTTCCGAGCTGGCAAACTGTGTAATGCTGTAAGTGCACAAGCCAGCTGCACCAGTCTGTGGCATTACTGCCAGTGGCATTACTGGGGTTTGGTGATGCCACTCAGAGCACACCTGGCCCTGTCACCTATCCTCAGTGCCTCAGAGCAGTGTGGGAACTGAAGTTGACCAAGAGCCAGATCATACAGCAAGAGGGGAAACAAAAATGCAGGCGACTGATGCAAGTCCTGAAGAAAGACTTTAGTTAAATAAATAAATACGGAGCAACCTGCAAAACACTGGCAGGCTTCTTCTCCAGTGTCTCTCAGGTATACCACAAAATTGAATAGCAGCAGTCTTGTGTCTCTAAAGCTTGAATTTCTAACTCCTGGATCACTCCTGTCCTGTCACACAGCCCCTTGCATCAAAGTGGGTGTTGCAAATAAGTAGGATCCTGCTGCATTGGCTTTCCCCGGAAGGCTGCTCCCCAACCTCAATGGCTGCGAATTTTCTTTTTTATCAGCAATGTGGCCAATGTACACCTATTTGATCACATTATTCTGTTCCCTTCCTAGTCTTTACCTCTCAAGTGTATTTAGAAAAAGTAGTCCTGTCACCTCCTGGACTGTTTTGGAGGGTTAAAGGCAGCACACTGTCAGGAGAAAAGGTTCTTCATTTTTCTTCTGCTTGTAGTAGCCTTCTCCCATGACTTCCAGTGTGTGAAACAGCAGATTCGGTGTCTGTTTCTGGTACAGACATCACTAGGACTGTGAGCAGTATTTTCCAAATGAGATTTTGTACGTTCTTGGATCAGAGGTACTTCCCAGCCTCTAATGAAAACGTGCTGCACGGTACATCCTAGACTCGCATAGCCTGTGTCATTGGCACACAGTCACTGTATTCTCAAACAGTGCCCTGGGCCACTCTCATCTTCCACTCTTTCCAAATGAAGAACATCCCCTTTTTTTGAAGTTTTTTTGTTTCAATCACTCAGTGAATGACTTTGCAGTTCATACTGGCACATTTTGTACCTCTAGTGGTGGAGAAAGATTGTTGTCTCTTATTTTTAGCTTCTTTGGGGGCTACTTTTTTTAAAAATTAAAAATCAGGTCTTGTCTAATTTGGTGGTGAGTAAAGAAGTAAAGAAACAGAATCATGGTACCAAAAAGTAAACAGCTGAGGGAGTGAGAAAGATTTGCAAGGAAGTTTCCTAGATTTTTGTGGCTTTGTGTCTTGATGTTTTGTTTCTTCATCAGTTCTATTTAATGTTAATGTTAAGTGGATATTTTGGGAAAGAATGTCTTTTTAAAACATAGACTTCCCATGTGCTTTCAGTTAAGATGTGAGAAGTTATTATACTTCTTAGCCTCCCAGGAAGACTTCCAGAAAAACTAAGGATTACACAATTTGCTGTTCCAGGCCAATTTTAAAAATACCCAGCTTTCAGATCTTCTCTCTACACAAAAAGGTCAAAACCCCTTTTGAGAAACAGTTTTGACACTTGGGACTATTATAGACCTCAGCAAACAGTCCCAATCCAGATCTCCGCTGTTCCTTAGCGAAGTCAGAGTAGCAGTTTGAATACAGTGAAATAACATTAGTATTAGAGTAGTGAAATGGCAAAGAGCATCTTGCCTGCTAGGCATAGTCCTTCCTTCATGTGTGAGCCTAATACTGTAGAATGCTGTATTTCTGGCAACTGCATAATACACTTTTCTGGTGACTCCCTATATGAAACATTTGCTAAAAGATAGTGCTAGTAAAATAATCACCAGAGAGTGATCTCATTTAAGCTATTTCCAGTATGAAATGCCTATTTGCAAAGAGAATTAATGCATGACAGCAAGGGGCTAAAAAAAGAAAAGTCTGGTTTATCATTATTTGGGCTGTAACTAGCCAGGCAAGCACCACGATACAAATGTTTACAGTGAGGAACAAGTGTCTGTCTATTCTGAAAGGGCAATAGCAGCAAACACCTGCAGGTCTCAGCTGCCACTACAGAGATGAATACCTGTGTGTGGGAGTTTGGAGGAGGCTGCACTAAAGAAAGCAAGAAAGAGTTACTGAGAAGTCAAGCAGCTTGTCAATGCATCCTCGTAGGTGTGTTTATTGAATTGTCACAGTTTGAAGGCACAGTTTGAAGGCTTTTTATTAGCTGCTATTTTTGCATCCATTGCTCAAAAGGAAATTATCTGCTTCCCTACATGGACTTCTCGGCTCTCCTCCTCCGTCAGAGGCTCATTGCATCATGTGTAGTGCTGGGGAGGACAGAGGGTTCCAGCAGCCCTGGACGACGTGCACAGATGATTTCATACAACTGGAAGCAATACAGGAAATAATGGGCCAGCTAGGGAGATGTAAATCCGAACTAGGTGCCTTGAAGTCAGTGCAGTAACTCTGAACTTAAAGTAGCATAATTGCAAGCAGAATTAGCCCTAATAATTTTAGAGGGCTTTTAGGAGCTTCCTAAAGGTCACCACCATGTCAGCATTTAGAAAGTTGTATGCAGCAGGACACGGCTTTATCCTGATGCTAAAGGATTAGCAGCATGGCTTGACGTGTGTTACTACTTGGCCATGACAGAGTATATTCTGTCGTGTGCAGGAAGCATGCTCTTCCCCAGCTCTTACTTACACATCCCTGACTGCTGGTGTTTTGTCTGGAATTGCAGTTTTCTAACTTGCTCAGTTTTACACAGAGAGGCCAAATTTAGCTTTCTCTCAAGCAAGTACAGTTCCATCTTTTTTAGCATGGCTACAGATGTAGTCACTTCCCAAGTGAAGTTTTCTCATCATCTTCACACCAGGGTCATTGGTCTTACTTATAGTTCTGTTTCCATCTGTTTTCACTGACACAGATCCTAAGAGTTTTCCATATTAGTGCTAGGAGAAGAAACATCATATGTCCAGCATGCATAGTGTGCTGTATTTAACAGTGCGCTCTTACTAAACTCCATCTTGCAGGGTTAGTGACAAGACGGTAATACAGAAAATGAGATTTTTAACTGGGAGGTTGTGACATACTTTGTTTTGCTAGATTTAAGCCCCCTCTCACATGAAATGTGCAAGTGGGAAGCCAGCTCCACGGCTTCTAGAGCACGTTCTCCTTCAGTCTGTGAGATCAAAGAGTGTAGAGAGGGCAGAAACAGAAAAACATAATGACTAGGTTGAAAAATGGAGCTGATTAAAAGACAAACTAAAGCAGAGTGACCTTGCTTCTGTGAACAGTTACTTGATTATCCATTGAATCTGGGTGTCTAATTACTCCTTTGTAAATCCACCCCCACTAGATTTACGCCAGTGTGGTTCTCATGCAAGATGTCAAGAAATAGGTTCATCTTGAGAAAGTAAGTTCAGCCAGGAAGCAACCTAGAAACATATGCCAGAAAATGCAGAAATCCTGTTGAACCACACTATAGCTAAAAGCTCTGAATGTATGTCAATCAAAAAATCAAAGTGTTTGGAAATTTTCAAATGGAAATTTTCCCTCTGTTTGCTTCTGTTAAAAGCTTTGAGAATTTACTGTTTGGTCCCATTTTGGTTATAAAACAGATATTACATTTTTCAACTGGGTGGAAATTTGGGGTTTCCCACCCCATTTTTAAAGCATTTTAATGATGTCATTTTCAGCGGGGTTACTCCTGCTGTATGCAGTCGGTAAGATCCTTAGGATCCATATGCACGCCTATAGAATAGCAGGAAGTTTACACAGTCAGCATCACCGGTGGCTGACACAAGCTTTTCTGTTGAGGGGCTCTTAGCACAGATGTTCATTAACTTTAAAAGTGCTTTTAAAATTATATATACAAAACCTGAATCATTCTCAAAAATAACCACACATATGGATATAAATTGCAGGAAAGCAATGATTCACACATTGAAATTAGCTTTATGAACTGCAATTTGGAGGGCTTTGCAGAACTCTGATTGAAATCGGCTCATTCCATTAAGTAGCAGTATAGCCCTTCAAAGCCATTTTTGCAGGTGCTGAAATGACTTGACCGCTGTTTAGACCTTTAGTGCATAAGAGGGCAATGTCTTTAATCCCAATCCTGTTCAGCATTTGCTAGATTGTAGTTGGAATATTAGTAGAGGCTTTTTCTGTTGACTTTATTAGAGCCAGTGTTTTGTCCAGGGCTTCAGAAAGCAAAAAGTTTACAGGCAACATTTTGTAGAGACCAGGCATATAACAGCAAGAGAAATGATGAAGTGATTTCTGTAGTTTTTCTTCCTGGGCCAGGTCTTTGTGCAGACTGTTAATGCCGTTTAGTAATTGTGGAGAGGAACAATGTGTAAATATCTGGAGAGAGAGGTACTGTACTGTAGTGCTACAGATTGCCACTTTTGGCAGGAAATCTGCAAAGCAAATGACAGAACTCCAAAGGTTAGCAGCTGAAGCTGTTGACTTTGTGATGTGTGATGCACACAGTGTGAGGAAAAGATGATGTGGGAACAAAATGAGAAAAAGATCTCTGTGAACACAGTCAGAAACTGGAGTGGCAGCTCCTGGCTGCTGCAGAGCACTGATGCACTTGTGCGACCGTGCCGCTGCACCCACTGATGGTGTGGAAAGCACAGAAAGGCCACCCAGAGGGAGCAGGACTACATGGGAGTTCTCCTTTGAGGACTGGTCACAGAATCAGCTCCCAGCAGAGTCTTTGCAGGCTTCCAGCTGGAAGGTTTTCTTATGTAAATGGCCTCTCTTCTTGCAGTAAGGAAAGCAGTTGCTAGGCAGTTTTCCTAAATATGCATTTTTTTTCCTGGGCCCAAAGAACAATGGGCACTCTTTTGGGTCACAGAACTCAGGAAGCACGGAAAGAAAGAACTAGACAATTAGACTATGAAGTGCTATGCGTAACGGGATGGATCGAGAGGATGAGAGGACAGCATCAGCTAGTAACAGAGCAGAGCCTACAAATCTGGCTCTCATGATCAGTGCATGCATACCAAAGAGCTACTGGTGGTGAGTGGAAATGGGGAACAATGGAAGCAGTGTGTGATCCTGCAGGTTATTTAGGTCTTCACTGCTCTGTGGGTCCTTTGGCTGTCTGATGAAGCAGCAGGCCAGCCAGGCAGCTTGCATGTGTCCACTCCAATATGGAGGGGAAGGGAAGTCATTAACGAGGACTTGGGTGAATCCGAGCCTGTTGGCATCGGTGACAGAGAGCATGGACGTGCTTTAGGTTACCTATGTAGTTGTAACACATATGCCTTTGTGAAGCCTTTTCAATATCAGACATCATGAACGGTACTTAAGTTTTTGACAAGTTGTCAGGAACAGCTCTCCAAGCTTCCCAAAAGGGGAGGCCCCCAGAACTAAGGTGATTTTGTGTCTTGCAGGCTCAGGAACTTTGTAAATATACTGCAGAGATAACTTGGCTTTGCATTAATCTAGTCTTACATAAAATGGAGCCCAAACACTTAAAAAATGCTGTCAAGCTTCTAGCTGTGGCCTAACTTTAGGAAGAGATGAAGGCCTGATTTAAGGTGAGTGAGGGAATATGCATCTGATATCAAGGACAGATAAAAAATTTAGAATAAAGATCATGGTGACTCAAATGCTTCTGTCTCCATCAGACGTGTAAACAAATCCGCAGAAGAAAAGCCATATAAGCAGGAAGTTATTTCATTCTTCCCCGTGTACTGAAATGCTTTCAAGAAACATACCTAGCTTAATACCCTTGAATTTACTTTCAGAAGTTACTATTTATGTATCCCTTAACAGTACCCTTGCAAAGCTGCTGTCCAGCCCTTGAGAATTTGAAGGGCTTGCATTAAATTTGGTATACAACCAGTTCCTACCTCTCTTAGCCAGTTCTTCTCATCTGGGCCTTCATACTGCAATAGTGATGTCTCATGTCTTTGATTTGGGAGCAGAGTCAGACCCATTTAAATGCTCAGAGGTACCAACCCTGAGAAATGATGCAAATGAAGTTTCAGAACTACTCCCTTATTTAGTCTTATATCTTTGTGTTGTTCTTCGATGAGACAGAAAAGTTGCCTTGTCTGTTTTCAAGCTATTCCCCAACACATATTTATGTTGCTCAAAAGTTTAACATGCTGAGTAGATGAGCCTTAGTTTAAAGCCTATGGAAGCATAACTTTGCTCAAGTTACATCTTCTCTCTTTGCTATTCAAATGTAGTTAGCTTTTAAATTGTATTTTAACTCTTGATTTGACCTGGAATAATCATGCTTTTGATTTTCTGTGGTATTTTTTTCCTTTGTGACAAGGAAAAGAGGAAAGACTGAGTTTGGTTTTGTTCGCAGAGCTACATTCCCATATGCAGGAACTCTGCAAAATTGGTTGAAACTGATCCAAATGGGTAGCAAAGCATATGAAATCAGAATGCTTTTTGAGGTTAATTTTACTTCTGAGGAGTTTGCTTAAACCACCTTATTCAGAGTGGAGTCATGAAGAACAGTGATGTGGTAGGCCCCAGGTTAGAGAAGCAACTAATGAATGGTCAGCAAGGATTTTCGAGAATCTGTATCCTTGCTGATGTAGATGAGACCAAACCATTTTCAGCAACATTACAGAAAATACATATGCTGCCATTTTTTTCCACACCAGCAATGCTACAACATTACTAGCTCTAATTATTAAAAGAAATCATTAGTTTAATCACTTCCCTACCCACCAACTCAGAAGAACAGCTTAAATTCTTACATTAAACAAGCAAACAAATGCTGGATTTTGAAAAGTGTCTTTTCCTTCACGGGCCCTTTTGCTAAGGGCAAGAATTGTGAACAAGGAATATAATTGGGCAAGATATATATAATCAGGAGGCTAAAGAGCCATTCAGGCAAAAGGTCATTACTGTCTCAGAAACAAATGCGTATGCACTTGCATGATTGAGAGTGTAAGTGAGAATTTTGTAAGTGTAAGAAGTCTGGAAAAGCCCTTTCAGCAGGAGCAATGCAGAGCACAAAGAAGCCCAACTATTTTCAAGGTAGAGATGGATACACTTTGGAAGAAGCTTAAATGATAGCCACCTGTGATACCTGGGGTTCATCAAACCCTACTTCAATCCTCTGTTCCATGTAGCCGTGTTCAAGCTTTTCTCCACAACTGTGAGTCCTGGAAGTGAACATTTGAATGTCATTTCAATTATTCATATAATCACATGCTTAGAAGCCAGGACTTTAAGAAAGAGCTGTAGTGTGAGACTTTTGATAATAGCGTAAAATGCTGCAAATCTACATGTACAAAAAATAATGAGCCATTGTAATAAAAGAGTACATAGTGAAAATAAAATAGATTAAAAGCCATTTAGAGATAAAGAAACCCTGAGATTGTGATACTTTAAAGCACAAAATACTGAAGTTTTTTCCTGCTACTATTAAAAATGAATATGATTTAAGCAGTTAGTTTTGTAGCCTATACAATTTTTATAGAAGACAGAAAGACACTGGTACATATTCAAAGAATGAAAACTTGTCTAGGTTCCAGACCAATGAGTAAACTGGCATTGACGTCACTGGGCACAGGATTTTTACCTTTATTCTTATCAACTGCAAATTTTTAATGGCTTTACATCTGTTTTCACTTCTGTGTTCACTGCTGTACCTAAAGGGTGAAAAAAAATCACATCAGCCTGTTATCCAATCCTTGCATGCCACACCATGAAGCAAACAAATGCTTTGCTGGAAATGTAAGTTGGGGTTTTTTTCAACTGATAGGTAAAATGTGGTGCAGTCTGAGCCTCCCTTAGGAGATTATTTTATAACATCATTTAATCCATTCTAAGGTGTGTGTGTGAAGGGAGTCCTTCAAATTGTTTTATGACCGGCAAGATTATGTGTCTATAAATCTGGATATAATGATGTACACAGAAGGGGAGAAATCTTATCAGGGCAAAGAAATTACTCTCATTTTCTTTCTCTTTTTCATTTTCTTTTTCTTTTTTTGGTGATAGAATTTTAGGAGGATAAAGAAATGTTCGTTAAATATATTGCCAGATATTCCCAGATAACATATCAGTGATGCAATTGATTCACTGCCAGTATAAATATAAAGGGCGGAAAAAAAAAGAGGCAACATGAATGACAGACATGATGATTCCAAATCGTTTGTCCTAATGTTTTTGTCATCTACCTTCCTCATACTGCCTTATCCTAGTCCCACAAAATAAAAATGTGATGTTATCTGGAGAACATAGGTTCTTTCCAGATTGATTTACCAGATGCCTGTCACCACCAAGTCACTTTGAAAGGCGAACTGATAGACTGGGCTTTTTGCAAGTTACTGCTCTGCATGCAGTCCTTTTGCAGCTGATTATGCCACCAATGTTATTTTCTGATAGTGAGATTTAGTGCGGCATAGCTGGCTGGCAGTATCCTTGTAGGAGATTTTTCTTGCCTGTGAGCTAAGCGAAGGGCAGGGTCCTGCATTCTTGGCAGCCTGTCATATGCATGAGCTGTTTGTTTTTTAGATTCAGCAAGCAGAGTTTTAAATCATCTTTAGCAAAACAAGACACAGAGAAAAAAGAGAGATCAAAATAGAACTGAATATTTCATGTCATAATTTTGGCAGCACGTCTTGTCTTGTCTTCTACATTGAAAGCACCAATGAAAAAGGGAATTTTGCAGTTTTCAGTCAAGTGACTTTTCCATGGTCCTTGAGTATCCACACATATTCTAGGACTGGTCTCTCATGCCAGAAAGAATGTAGTGTTGAGGACTTGTGTGGGAAAAGCATAACCACGTTAAAATGAAGCTCAATGCCAATACACAGTGAGTGGAATGTGCCCCTCAGCAGAAAGCTAATAGATACTACTTGAATCTACAAACAAAGCTTATATATTGTTTAAGATATACAGGCCCAATATTCCCATTTTCTGCAGCAGGGAATTCTGTTGGGAGTGATCAAAAGATCCATTTTACACAACTCCTACCTGTTTGCATAGGCACACACAGTTGTGATTTTTTTTACATCAGTCATGCTTGGAGGAACACACAAATGTTTCCATGGTGTTTGGGAGAGGGACTAAACGGTGGGTTTGGAGCTGAGCCAGCTTGTATATGCCTACATATTATGCAATATTAACCTTCTTGTTTTCTGTCCTGATCAGCTTTAGTTAGTAGAATAAATCACTAAATAGAAAAGGAGGAAACTGAAGGCTATGCTGTACTACACGCAGTAAGAAGCCCTTCAAATACAGCTTTAAGCACAGCTAAAATGGCATAAACTAGGAAATACAAAGGAATTTCACAGAGAGGCTTGTACGACTCCACTGTACAATGTGAGACTGAAGGTATGTCTAGTCTGTGGGAGCTGCTAGCTCTAAAACTGTGACATGAGCTTGATGCAGACTGCAAAGCTATTCAGAAGCAGGATGAATGCTCCTTTTCTGGGACATACACTTCTCAGCTTGTGCTAGTCACAAAGTCCAAGCTAGCTGCTTTAAAGGTAGCTTGTGTTTGTATGTTCTTAGGTATGTCATTAGGGATATGGAGAACAGCATTATGTTAATTAACACCATTAATCAGGAAAAAAAAATGCTTTGTTCCTAGTTATTCCTTTTAATCTGGCAGTATTTTACATCATCTTAATAGATTTCTTTAAGGTAAAAGGCAGCAAAAATAGAAAACAAAAAAGGAATAGGTCTGTATCTGTTTATCCTTCAGGTATACATAAAGTAGGCAATTACTCTGCACCTGTAGTTGAATAATTTCCTATTGTAAGTGAAGCTCACAGGTTAGTGATAGATTTAAAAACTGCTTGGGATTCTCAGAATTCCTGGCTTTGGAATGAGTAACTGTGACCTCAAAATTTTGGAAGTACCTGCTTTCTTACTGTCCTACTGCTGTTTCAGAGGGTCAACTCTGAGAAATGGAGGGAACTAGTTGTTAGGATCAGCTTAAGTATTGGGGAAATATGGATTTTCTTTAAATAAAGGAGCAGAAAGTAGTTGGGAATTGTGTTCCTACATCACTGGAAAAGATGGGGAGCAATAAGTTGCAGATCTGTGATTTCACCTCATAAAGGACACTGGGAGTGAGCAAAAACACGCAAGAGGGAAAGGCCAGTGGGCAAAGGGGGATACAGTGGAGAGTGCCAAAAAGCATTTGAGATTGACTTTGAAAAGAATATTAAAATAAACAAGATAAGGTCCATTGACTGTTTAAATGTAAAGAGAATGAGGAGGAAAGTGTTGCCACTACAGACATGATGATGTGGGAAGGAGAGTTAGTTTGGCCTGGAAGCAAAATTAACTTTTAACATGAGGTCTTGAAAGGACAGTGATGAATATGAAGATATAGGCAAAGTGGCTAATGGGACCGAGAACATGAAGGCTAAACCTGAAACAGGCCTAGAGAAGAGATCCCCAAACGATGTGGGACATGGACATCCTGTTTTATTACGGGAGACAAAGAGTTCAGTGAACTCATTAAGCAGCATAAGCCAGCTCTACTGCCCAAAGAGAAGGTCCTGCTCGCCTGCTAGTCTCAACACCTAATTCCTGCATCATCCGCTTTTCTGCACCAGCACAGGTGTTTCTGCACCTGGTGCAGCCACTGAGCAAACTGTATTGATTAAACAATCCAGCTGAAAAACAAACATTTTTTTTTCCTGGTTGTGGGAAAGACAGAATACTTCTCCAAACCGAAGTACAGTACCAGAGCATTCCTGCTTAAAGTCTTTGTTGAAGGAGTGTCTAAAAGAACTGTGCTGTATGAGTGCATCAGAAGAGTAAATAAACATCAGGGAAGGAAAAATACTATTTAAACTAAAGGATCATGTTTGCCTAAGAACAAATGAGTACAAGCTGACCATGAAAGAATTGAAGCAAGAGACTAGAAGAAGGTTTCTAACCATCAGAGGAATAAGGTTCTTGGATAGCCTGTGAACTGGAAAGAAAACTGTCTCATTTTAAGGTGGTACTGTGCAATTTATGAAGGGAATGATGTGATGTACGCGAATGATGTGGTAGGGTGTAAGAGGACCAGAGGACTCAGCATGCCTCTCACAATTCTTAGCTGGTACCTTGAAGCACATAAAGAAGCAAAACTACTGATTGTGTCAGAAGTATTTGGTTCAGCAGGGTGTCAACATGAGTAGCAGTTTGAAGAACAGATACTTAATTTTGTCTGGATCAGTTCACCCCATCGTTAGTTTGCACAGAATATTCAAAGTAGAGTTACTAGCATTTCTGCAAGACAGCTTAAAGTGGCTGATTTTTTCATGGCAATGAAGAAGTTTTGAAAATAAAATATTTTTGATATATGAAAATACTTGCCAGTAGCTCTGCAACTCTTACTTGTAACTTCTTAGCTTCTCTCACAGCTTACAAAACCACACACACAACAGAAAATCGGGCCTGACTTTGCATCCTCTCTATGAGTTTGGGAAAATCTGTTCTTTGATTCTGCATGCAGTCTCCCCTCCCTTGACTTTGATTAGGTTTAATTAGACTTTAACCCTCCACATTCTAGGCAGGTTGGGTTCTACTTTTACAGATGCTTCTGTCTGACCATAGGCAGAGAAAATATTGCTTTGACCTTGTTGTTTCCCAGTGTCCTCCATTTGTTATTAGGTAAAGTCAGAAGACGACTTTAAAGGATGAAAACATGTAAGTAGTTCTTATTCTGCTCCATCTGTATCTCCCTTCTGTTTTCTTCAGGTTTTAATTTTTTTCAAGGGTGAGAATTTGAATTTCTCTTTTCAGCCTGTGCCCAACTCAAAAACATGAGTGGCTTCTATTTGTGACAAGGTTTATTACGACCATTGCTGTTTCAGTGAGGTGAAGGTTACCCCTTAGCTAAGTCAAAAAGCTACAGCTTTGCATGCAAAGTGGTAAGAACATAGGGACTTCCATGCTGGATTATGCCAGGTTCTCACTGGAGTTTTAATGTATAGCAGATTTATCACATTCATTATTGCATATTATATGCCCTGCTCCAAACTTCTTTCAGAGAGAGCATGAAGCCATTACAACCTCAGCCAGTGTCTAGAGCTTTCAAGTTCTGGAGGATTGTTCGAGTGCTGGAGATCTCCAATACGATGATGAAGGGAGCAGCAGTCCAACATTGATATGACAAACAGGACACCCATATGGCAGTCAGTCTTCCTGAGTCTTGTATGGCATAAATGGGGAAATGGACAAAGGCTAATTTTCCTGTCAGATATAATAGCAGAAGATGTAATAAAGCAAACCTATACCTGTTATTCTCAAAAGGTGAATGGTATTTTTGTCTCACTCCACCTTTCCCTACAATACCTAGAAAAAAAAGTATTCTGTTAGAAAGGGACCAATGGAAGTTGCCTTAAAGTTCACTTAATGGTTCATCCTTTCTTCTGTTGCTGAGGCTGGGACCAGGTTGAATAGCACCAATATCAGTTGCTTGATTTCCAGCAGGTGTCTGGGTGCATTGTTCTGGTCTTGTTCTTCCATTGCAAGCTTTGGGAGCCTTGAATAGCAGGAAACACAAGTTCCAGGGTGGCAGTGGAGCTTTTGGTCCACATTGAAATCCCAGAGAGTATCTCTCTGCAGCTGTGATTTTAATTATATAGAATAATCCTCTGCCTTTTACAGAGCAACTACTCAGAATTTAAAAGGAGTCTGGAGACTTCTGGGGACAGGCAGGTTAAATTATAGTTATTACCAGGCAGCTATTTCAAGATTACTACCATCTGAATGGCAAATCTCCCACGCCCATGAAACACAAACAAAACAAAAAGTTTACTTTTCCTTCCAGAATTCTTCCAGCATTCAACTCAACTTGCAATTTCCACCCCTTCACCTCAACACTTTATTCTGCTCTGTAGAAAAAACAGTTTCCAGTGTGTCAGACTAAGGTCCTGAAATTAAAAGACATGGATACTTATTTGGCTTCGATAGGTTTTGATGTGTAAATGCTAAACTTGGTTCTTTCATGTGCATGAAAGAGCAGGGGAGTGTGCAAACCCAAATCTCTGCATTGTTGTTTTCATGGAGGTGGGTTGCTAAACACTTCCCAATATAAAATGTCCTCATAGCCTTCTCCACTGCATTGCTTAAGGTTAGGCTTGCATGACTGCCCAAGCCACTCCAGCACACTGGTGAGAAGGGCTTGGCTCCCGCATCAGTATCTGGAGAAACACGGGCTATGTTCCCTCCTGCCACATCTCTCCCATTGTATTCCTACCAAGGCAGCATATCCTCCTCCTGGGCATCCCACAAGTGCGATGAACACCTGTTCTTATGAAAGTCAGCAAAGAGAGAACAGGTTTGCTGTAACCACTATGCCAACACTTGTTCCCAGTGCTGACCCATTTTACATTCTTTTAGTATAGCAGTTCAGAGACAGCGTAGTTAGTCCGGTAGATAAGGAACCAGGTGTCTCTGCTGCAATTTGAACCTTCCATGGGTAAATCCCATTGCTGACACATTGTGGGGAACTGTTGTGTTTGCATAAAGTTAGATGTGGAACAACTTAGGCAGGTGGCCACACACTGAGTGATGAGATTAAGGAGAAATATTTAACAGTTCCCTCATTGGCTGAGCACAGTTGAGCAAATGTACAGAATTAAACAGAGGTTCTGTGGAAAAACATTATTAGATCCTGTAATTAAAAATGTTTTCTACAATGCACAGTTAGATTGCTAGTGGCACTGGAATCTTTCACACCAGAACAAAAAAAAAAGTGATATATATGTGATATAAAAAATATTTACACAGAAGTGATACAGATGTAAACATGTGATCAGTTGCACTGATGAAGTACATTCACAAATGCTTCTGCCTTTAATCACTGCCCATAAGCATGTTTGCCTGCTCAGAAACCCAACTCCCAAGGACTTCTTGTAAAATGCCAAAGATCTTCTAACATTTCATTACATTTTAATTCAACATGCAAGGGAGATTTTTCATTTCCCTACCAAATGGAAGGTTTAAGCCAGTCTTCCTGATATGAAATACACGTGGTACATGACAACAGGCAATAAAGTGAGGTGCAAACAGGGCCCATCTTCATAATTAGTCACCTCCTGGATAGTTGGGACTCCTCATTCTTGCCTAATTCTCTCTGACAAGCCAGATATTGTCCTGACCTGCCTGAGCAAGCTTAATATGCATGTGACTGTCCAGCCTTTCTAAGAAATGGCTGAGCCTGTTCTTAAGTGTAAATCACATTTGCTTGTAAGCTATCTGCCCTATCTCTGGCCAATTTTTGTGGGCGTTTTCTTATGCTGTTCCAGAATCTATAATCTGTGGATGAGGGGTGTTAGGGTACATTCCTGCCAGTTCCCATTACTATCTGTTTATGAACCAGTTGTTCATGAATTTGTCTAATCCTTGTTTGCACCTACTAACACTGTCTACCTTCATAACTGTGGCAAGTTCCCAAAGTTTAATACCCATTATGTAAAAAAATACTTTTATCTGTTCTGAACTTATCTCCTACTAATTTCATTGGGTGTCCTCGTGTTACAGTATTTCAGACTTTGCTAATAATCCATCACTTTAATGATTTTGTAAGCCTCAACTTAAGCATTTTAGTTCTCCTTTTCTGTACCTCTCCAATCACATTACAACCTCCTTGAGCTGTGGAGACCAGAACTGCACACAGCACCAAAGGCATGTGGGGGGCCCATCGCTGTCTAAAGTGGCAGAATTATGCCCTGTGCCTTGTTGTTAGTACCTGTACTGATGATGCTCAGTGTCTTGAGTTTTTCCAGCAGCTGCTGCTCACTGAGCTGTTGGTGTCAGAGGTGGCTCCAAAATCTCCCTCCCAAGTTGTAGTGACAAGTGCAGGGTGTAGACATAGGTTACTAGGTTATTACACATATTTATCATGCATGTAGTTAACTGCACCTGCTGCCCACTCTCTCTGTTTTGTGAGATCCTTCTCACAAAAGCCTCTCCAAGATCTTAGTATCACTCCCACATTTGGACTAATTGACAATGCCCTCCCACCTACAGGCCGTTGATGAAGGTGTTGAACATAGCTGGTCCTGACACTGACCTCTGGGGATTCCACTACTGCCTCCTCTCTATCCTGAGAAGTGACCTTGAAGCCCTACTTGCTGCTTCCTGTCCTTTAACCAGCCTTCAGTCCATAGAAAGGCCTTTCCTAAACCTTGCTTAGGTTTTTTTTAATAATCTTTGATGTAGAGCCTTATCAAAGGTGTTTTGAAAATCCACATATGCTTCGTCTGCTGGATCACCTTTGCTCACATTTATCCTGACTACCCTGTGGGCCACCATTAGGCTGCTAGAGTGGGATCCTTTTCTACAGAAGCTTTTGTTTCCCATTCTGCTCAGAAGGATACAGACGGACGGGTTTTATCCATGCATCAGCTCTCTAGCAGTTACTCTTTTTAATCATAGTCATGCACCTGCAGTTTCCCACCTGCATACTTTCAGAGTCGGGTGAATGCCATTTGGTCCTGGTAACATTAACAACCAATTTCTCTATTTGCTTGAAAAAAATCTTTTTCCCTTCCTGTAATACTCTAACATTTTCTGTTTCAAACTTTATTTCTTATTTAATAAAATCACTCTCAGTTCTGTGAGAGGGGAGGCTTACACAAGTGCTGCAAACCCTGTAAGTGACTTGCAAACACTCCTTCTGCACTTCTTCATCTTTTATGCACCAATTTGTGCTGTAGTAACAACTCATGTGTGACAGACCTAGTGTTTTGAAATTTATAATGGGGCAGTTGTCTTCTTCAAGTCAGTCGGAATTCTGTCTCCTTAATGGTAAGACCAGGTGCAAGACAACATAAAGCCCCTAAAAGAAAAAATCCAAGCAGAAGTCTTTTGCTGGTCTCAGCTAAAGAGGAAGTATCCCTGTGGGAAGCAGGTTGGGCTGTCCTTAGTTGTCATGCCTGAGACCTGTTTCACTGTGCTCCCCAGCCAGCGCTGCGGTAGATCCCCCTGCCTCACAGGAATACCAAGCAGGGCCTTTGTTGGGTGTCTTGGGTACTTCAGCTCCAAAACCCTGCACCGCTTCATGGCACGGTGTGTTCTGACTTGGATCTGAAGTAAATTCCCAGCATTAAGCTGGTTGTTCAAGCGGTTGGGACAGAGAATGAGAGTTGAAACATTCATTACATCCCTTGCATGAGAGAGTCTGCCTGGGACATAATCAGCTCCATCTAGTCTTCAGAAAAGTGCTGACCCAGTCTAAAATTTTCTGGATGTTCCACTAAAGAACAGTAGGGGGTTTCTCTTCCTTGTTTTGTTTGTTTGTTTGTGTGTTTTTGGAAGAAAGCCAGTTTTATTGACCTTCTGAGGGCTCCCTACATGAATAAACCATATCATGGCGAACTTTGCTTAGAAAAAGGACACCCAAGGAGATTCTCCATTGCTGGCCTGACAGCTTACAAGGAGACTGGGAGCAAGTGACGGTGTCCTTTGAAGGCTGAAATTTGGGTGCTAACTCAAATTTAATTGTACACTCATCTTAGCTCCATTATATGCCCAGAAATCCTCAGGAGGCAGAACTGAGGCCAAAAGCACAGTTCCCATTGCCACACGGCCTGAAGTGGGGTCCAGAATGTTTTTGGACACAGAGCTGGAGTCGAATTAGGTGCCTGCCCAGAAAAGGCATCAGCACACACAGATGGTGCCACAAAGGCTGCGTTTCCATGCGACTGCAGTCCTGCCGCTAGCCTGGGAAAGGGAGGCAGGACTAAAAGGCTGGGCACAGGATCACAGCCTTACTGCCTAGGCAGGGTTTTTTCTCTGCCAGCTTGTGCTGTGGAAGGCCTGAGGCCCGCTTGAACCTTTCGCTCACTGTAACCAGCGCTTTTTCTGGCTACAAACAGTCTTTCAGATGTGTGAGTGACATTTGGGATTGTCAAAACCCCTGTGATGACATGGCTTGTGCGTGCACTAGGGGTATTTGATCCAGACTGTAAGTGGATGGGAGGGAGGGGGGTGAGAAGCATTTGAAACATTTTGAAGAAAAATGTAGGTAATAGAGGGTTAATCTGTTTTCCCCCTGAATGTCTGCTTTCTTATGCATGGTGTACACTCAGCTTGTGCAGTGCCTTGGCAGAACAGCCCAGACCCATTCCTGCCATGGTCAGCATTACCTCTTCCCACTCCTCCACCTTTACGCCCCCTCGAGCATCTCCTTTTTTGAGCTTCACGACCGGAATCTTCTCCAAAGGTTGGTACAGCAGATTCAGGGCGTTTGGAGGCTCAGTTTCCATGGCAGCCGGGCTCCTCTGCTGCCAGACGGCAGCTCAGGAGGAGACAGGAGGGAGAGCAAGAGAAAGTCATTAAATGTGCCAATTAGTATGCAAGGCCAGGGCTGCCATGGCTGGGAGTGCTGGCAAAGGCGGGCAGTGATAGGGGTGCCCTGGCTGTACAGTGGACCAGGGGAAGATGGAGTCACAGGCATTTGGCTACAGTAGGCAGGAGCTGAAAGGCAGCTGCCCCTGGCTGGGGCAGCAAGGAGGGTACCACACCGGACACATACCTGCTCTCTTAGAGATGAGCTGTCTGGCATCATTCACACCCCGCAAGCTAAATGCCCTAGAAATAAGGAAGGCCCTAATTTTCTGTTGGGCAGGAACAGGGACAAAAACTACATATTCTGAAATTTGTGCATTTGATAATCAGTCAGATATCATAGTGACATTCAGCTGGAAAACTGCAGAAAGGGGAAGGAAAAGGGGAACTTAACTCAGATGAAGATACGGTATCTTCTCTGCTGCCACTTAACTTGTAGCACACGGCAGGACGTGACTTTTAGAAAAGATGCAGCTTAGAGACCAGGGTGCATTTTCATGGGAACAGACGACAGGGCTCTGCTAGATGCCAGTTCTGATGCTGAGCGACATGCTGCCCCCTCCTGTAGAGCATCCAGTTTCTGTTGGACATGGTCTTTTTCTTCATTTCTTGGCCTAGTCTGTTTTTTTTCTTTAGATTTCTCTGTTCTGTTAAATGGTTGCAATCTTTTGTCCTGGTTGACAGTATTTCAGAGCTGCATGTATTTTATGCAGCTCTACAGGAGCTGTAAAGGTTTTACAGTGTTTCTGAGTAAAAAATGCAATGTGACAGTTGGAGATTGTTAGAGGGATTAATTCTGTTGTGATATAAATGTGCTAAAATATTTAATCTCTAAAAGGAAAGCATTCTAAGTATCTTAATAGGACATTGACCAGTGCTATTTCAGATTTTGATTTTCTTTTTAACCACTGCTTATCACTTTTTCCCATCATTTCACATTCCATGGAAAGAATCTGTCTAGAGAAATTCCAGAAGGTTTTGCCTATTAATTAATCATTTTGTTGTTGCTTGGTTTTATGTAGGCTGTAAGATAATTCATTCCCTTCCCAATACGTGTTTGTTCCCTGTAGTACGTTTTAGTGCGTCATCTGGGATCCAATTGTTTTAAGACATGGTTTATTGATCTTGTGTGAAGCTTTGTTTGTTTGTTTTTTCCTGTGAATTTCTGTAAAACGTGCCTTCCCTCAGTGCAGATCTTGAGTATCAGAGTTGTACATGGAGCAGTTTTGAGCAGGGGAGGAATTCCTCTGGAAATAATTTAGAGACTAATGGTATTGTATTGAGCTCCTCCTCATGCCCCTGCCAACCTCTCACCATGCCAAACTGACCTGAAACATACTGGGAATCCTCTGGATGTTGGGTTTCTTCATGCTCAAGGAGGTGCCACTGTCTGCAGGAAGCTGCCCTCCAAAAAGCATAATGTTCCCTTCCAACTCCTGGCCTTCCAGCAGCAGACACTGCTGAGATTTTTCTTAACTGACCTCTGTAGGTTTTTGCTTCACTTCAGAACCGATTTAGAGGATGCACAATATCAAAAAACATGCTGTAGAATGTGTGACCTAAACTGAGTGTCAGTCACATTTTATTTTTAATTATCTGAGTACATTTTGTTTTAAGTTTCCATTGAAACTGAAGTTTTTTGGGAGCATCTGGCTGTTTTGTTTTGCTGGAAAACACCAACATTTTTAATTTCAAAATTTCTTGCTCAAAACTGTTCCAAATATTTCATTTCATGAAAATGTCCAGTACTTTTGCCTGATATAGAATCAAAGGCATTTCAAAACATCAATAATTCTCACAAAGAACAGAACATCTTTTTTTGACCACTGTGGTTTTATTGAATAGACTAATAAGGTGACTGTAAGTAGCCTAGGAAGTTTGTATAAATCAGGTTGGATTTCTTGGGAAAGAGAAGTTTAATGGGAGATGTTCTCAGTGGAGAAGAAGTAAAAGGCAAACTTTTCTGCTGCCTTGTTGAGTCTTACTCTGTTTATCCCATCTTCATACTCTGCTGCTTCTGATACTTCTGAATCACAAGGTATTAACATGATAGTCTAAAGTTATTGTGATTCTTCTATGAATCAGTCCTTAGACTAAATAAAGCCATCTCTTCCTTTACAGAGCTAATTCTTCTCTCTTCTTTGTATTGGCAATACAGAACAAAATGGTCTAGGGCTCAATTCCACATGGACTGCTTCTGGATACTGTTGCACAATATAAAAATGTTATCCATTTCTTCAGAATAGTAGAAAAAAGTTGAATTCCAGAACCTGCATCCAAGCTCATGCTTTCAGACGCAGCTCTATCTTTCATTTAAGTTATTGCATTTTTTTCTTTCTTTGCATACATAATACCTATTATTCTCATAATTAACAGTGATAATATTTTATAATATTAACATCAAATATTAAATTTTAAATATCTTTAAATATTAACAATCTTGACAATATTAATGATAAGAAGATTTTTCCATGTTTATATCATGTTAAAACTAATTATTCTGGAGATGAAATTGTGGCAAATACGTTGTAGTGATTGGCATCCATCCCAGTGCTAATAATCAGCAGAAAGTGTATAGCAGTTCTTCCCATCCCCTCCAGCTGAGAGCACCATGAGCGACTTGCACGGCATGGCCCCACAGAGATTAATTCCACCCTTAGTGCTAAAGCATGATCACAGAATGTAAGCCTTAGACAGAAATTATAAAGATATTTGCAGGTGCTGAACTTGCCAGTTGTGTATTTAAACTTAGGCTTCTCAGAGAATAAGGACGGGGATAGTAATGATAAAGTATTGTTGGCCCAGTGTTAGATGTTGCAGAAGAAATTCCTGGTGCAAATGCAGAACAACCAAAAGCTGTACTACTGCTGCAAGACAGAATGCAAATGCATTAACTATTTTGGAGGGAACAGCTCCCTTTGGTGGCAGACATAATCCCAAGACCCCTAGAAATTTGGGGTCAGTCTGTATGCTGTATGGTTCATTCCTCAGACCTCTGCCTGAGTTTCACCTAGGGGCTCACCCTGAGAGGCTGTGCTCCCTAGCTCAGGGGAAAGCCCTGTTTCTGGTGGTGTCAGCTGAAAAGCACAATTTTATCAGGGCTTTCTGACAGCCGCTCACGACCTGTGAAATCCCCCAGGAGCCAATGGAAGTTGCCTTGTCTCCTGCCAGTAAGGGCCTGTGGGAGTCCTGCAGGGCAGTGGAAAGCTGTCTCTCTGTTCTCTTAGAAGAGGTACCAGTTCTTCCTTACTCTTATTTTATTCCCTACCCCTTTCACAGAGGAAAAAAATGAGCAAGGAGACTGCAGGTTTTGTGTCCTACATGCTGGAGAGGTGAAATGATACTTATTATTCTTATTCTGAATCTTGTGTTCTTTTCAGCAGTGTTCATTCTGAATATTGCATTCCTTTTGCTGAAGCAGAAAAGGGTTGAGGCTTCTCATAACTTGGCAGTGTTTTGACCATAGGTCACCTTATGCAGGAGGCTTTTAATGTTACTGAGTATTTACTGAAATAACTGAGAGGCACATGCAAGGTTAGAGCTGAAAGAGTCTTCCCAGGCTTCAGTCCATCCATAAGGGGAGTGCAGTAAGTAAGAGGGTTATGTAGAACGTAGCGCTCACTGATGGCTGCTTGTGTGCTTGCTGATTGGAGATGCTTTGCAATAGATAGAAGGCTGACTGGTCATCCATTCCTGCATGCCCTGGTCTATGGTTGTGACCATTTACTTTTTTCCCAGCTTCTGTTCACCCTCTGTGCTGCTCCCATCTCCACACCCTCTTTTCTCTTCTGTTGGTATTCATCTTGATTCCTTTCCCTATTCCCTGGGGCTAGGCTGTTGAGTTGTTGCTTCCTTTAGGAGATGCCTCTTCATTAAAGTGCTTCTGCTGAGCATAAAGAGTCCCTTATTTGAGAAAGTGTCCATCAGGGGGAGTGACCCATATTAGGTTTGTTTAACAGGGGAAGTTTTCCCCTGCATTATCTAGAGCCAGGACAGTCTTGGAGACAATAACTTCCTTCTGCCGTTATTGTGTCAGGCCTGTCACAGGAGGACATGGATGCTGGGAAGCTGTCTGACCTTAAAGAGTAAGAAGTTGGATTGCATTTTGAACAGGAATTGTCAGACTTAATTCCTGTCTGATAGAAGCATGGTCTGTATTGGCTCACATATGATACTTACTGTTATCTCTTCAAAACAGGCAAAGAAAGTATATGTAGCACTATTTTGGGGTTTCAAATGGCTAACACCCACTTGACTGTTTCCCTAGCTCAACAATTTTCACAGAAAACTGGAGCCAGCTCTTGCTTTCCAGCAAAGGTGTCATACTGACCATAACAGTGAGATCTCACTAAGACTTAAGCACCCTTACCAAATACACTGCAGTGCACTTACTATCATGCTATAAATATTTTCCTGTGTAACTAGATGTAAGTAAAGTGTCAAAATTAAGTGGCATACATTTTGTGATGGAGTCTTCATGATCTTGCATTAATCCCATTCCTTCACTACCTAGTCCATGGTTCTCAGCAACAGAGCACCCAATCACTCATACAGGAATAACTATGCATAAAGTGTTCAAAAGAATTGAAAAGTAAATTAAAACAGATCAAATACACAGTTCAGCAACTTGGAGGACATTCACTTAAAATGTCGGTAGTCACATGGAATTGCCATGCTAGCAAGGCACCCTCTTTTGTCAGTGTTAGCTAGTCAGTGATAAGCCAACTGATAAAATGAACATGAGACTTGTATAACACTCATTTTGGATGTCCTGGAAGGCTGAAGTATTCATACAGAATGGGTCTTGCACAATACAGTGGGTTTCCAAACTCAAAATCATTTATGGTAGGAGGAAGATCCTTTCAGGAGAGAACTTAGTGGTGCATCTGTTTTTTTGTTAACAAAAGCCTCTTAGCTAGCTCAATGACTGAAGTGTGTTGAAGGCAAACTCCTATCTGGCAGAGAGGAAAGGAAAGTAAAATGGGGCTGCAGCCTAAGTATGGGGTCAAGGCTAATGGGAACCCCAGAACCACCCCCTTCCTGTAGGCCACGGTAAACCATAAAATGAAAATATCCTGATGGATACAAGATCCAGGGACGTTTTCATGGGAAATAACAACAGAGGCCAGGATGCAGGGTTAGGTGAAGGTGACACCCTAATACACAGAAAGAATAATAGATTTGCCTGGCAAGAAAACAAAGAAAACTATATACTAAGGCCTGAAGCACATAATATTTTAATAAGAACATCATTGAGTGCATTTGATAATACTCTGTGTGGATCATCCTAAACCTGTCCAAGAGTATTATAAAGTAGCATGACTTTAAAAGGAAATGCAGGCTTTATGGAACAATATTTCAAAAGTTTTCATCTGAAGCAGATGAAAAATATTATGAAGTACAAGAACTCACCAACAGTATTAGGGCTATAGTAACCCACTATCATATAACCAAGTTAAAGTGCAGCTGCTGTGGTGAGCCCATTTGTAATTTTTTACAAGTGGCTAGGAAAAGTGTTATTATTATATATAACATGTACCGCAAGGGTGTGTAGGAGCCTCGTGTGGAACAGGACTTCACTGACCTAAGCATTATGCAAGCATAGGTCAAAAAACTAGTGCCAGCCTAATTTAGACATGACTCAGTTTAGTACCAGAGATTAATTTGGGAGTCCTAGCCTGAAGTATTCCTGAACTGTCCAGAACACTGGGGCTGTAGACAATCTCAGAAAACCCCAACCAAATCGAAATATGTCATCTTAACAATATGAGACGTTCATTTCCCACTTGGCTTATTTTGAATGTCTCCAGGACCTCTTTGAATGTAGGCAACCCTGGAGTCCAGGAATGCTGCATCTAAGATTTATATTGAAGACTGTACAGTTGACCTGCACTTTTAACAATAGAGCTCTCAAAAAATTAAATCACTGTCCTATCTACTTTGGTGTAAAATTGTAGCCTGTTTTTAAAAAAATGGGGTGCCTAACCTTCAAGCTCTTAGTTCTACTGCAGATCCTACTTTTATTTGAGCAGTGAAACTAAAATTACTTTTATGCGTTGATATTGAATTAATTGTGGTATTACAGCAGTGCAGCAAGCAGAGGATTCAATGTTTAATAGGATTCTTATTCTTCCAGAGAGTAAGGTGAGCATGCATGAGGAAGGAGCCACCCCGGTGCTGCATGGTTACAGTAAGGAGTAGCTTCATGCTAGGAGGAGGTAGAAGATTTTCCAGAATGGTGCCTTGGGGCACTGCAAAACATATGAGGGAAAATCAGGGAGAGTAGGTGTAGTTGTGGGTTTCTTTCCCACCCACTTCTCCTTTGCCCACACACCACTAGCATTTGGTGAAGGATGTGAGGAGTATGTTGCACAGTCTGTGGTGTGGTGTGGAAATCTGTATATCTTAAATCTTCAGAGAGCCCTTACCTGAAGTGCAGCAATGCTGGTGCAGAGTTCTAAATCCTTTCAAAGATCACTGTGATCCTCATCTGTTCCCCAGGATCACCTAGAAATGAGCAAGTTCAACAGGCTTTATATTAGAAAGCCAAACCTCCACCATGATGACATGTCATCAGGGGATGGATCCACCCATGGAAATTTTAGGGGGCATTTCTTACTAGACTGACACCTTCTGTGAATGCTTGCATGTTGGGAGATTATCTGGCCTTGTTTTAGAGGCAGAAGGAAAGATGCTTTAGCATCACAGGCAGAATTTACAGCTCAGTGTTGGTGTTAGATGCAGCCACGTGAATTCTAAGAGCCATTGTATACACCTCTCGGTATAAAGTTTCCCAAATGGAAAGTGACAGTGCTGAGGGTAGAGACAGGCACTGAAAAGAATTGAGAAAAAAGACCCGAATCAAATACGAAGCCAAAATGCAAATTTGTGGTTCCAATCCCTCTGCTGGTGTACATTCTCCCTTTATACCACTGTAGAAATTCAGCCACGAGCTATAAAATTATTTCATCACTGCTTGGGCTACACTTTGGTTCTTGTGTCCAAGAACAATATTTTAAGCATGGCTTGAGGAATAATTCAACATATGAATTTGATAAGAACAATTTAGAATTTTGCAAGCTCCATAGGAATGAGTAATATATTTTTTTTTTTTTCAGAAATAGCAGTTACTAGTATTTTTAATGATCATATTGCGTGTTTGATGGATGCCTCATTTCAGAGCAAATGCCTGTTTCAACTCACAAAATGATGTCATGGTACAAGTGAGGAGACAAAAACTAGAATTCATGGAAGGAAAACAACAGAGACTATTTTCTGTTCTATTTTAGTGAAATTTTTCTCTTGTGTTTTCCAGTTTATGTAATCAAATTATGGCCCAGAGAAAATGAGAAGTAGAAAACATCATCAAGACTGCAGAAGAGAAGGAAAATGAGCACAAGGACCTTGCCATTGCCTTGTTTATTAGTATCTGGCTGAGGACCAGTATAATTTAGCCTCTCTCAGGTCCCTTCCAATGTGGCTGTCTATCTGCATAGACTTAGATTAGCCTGTTGAGACTATCAGTGTAGACATTCCCAGTGTGGGCGCTGAAGACAGATCAGGATTGTCATTGTGATCATACTTCTCCCTTGCTCTTTAGGCAAGTAGAGATAAGTCTGCACAGAAAAGAGCAAGTGTTAATTCTCTGAGATATTAAGATTATTGGTCTTCCTTTGAATTCATGAAACCTTGCTCTGCCTTCTTGATGCTTCTGGCTGGAGAGAGTACATCTCTGAACTCTCTTCAGGCAGTTAGTAGTTGACAGATTTGATCTGACACGGCTTGCCCAGCATCATACAGGTAGTCTGTGAACAAGCCAAAATAGCCAATATAAAATGATTGAGTCACTTATTTCCTTTTTGCACTGGTGGTTCAAAACAACATCTTTCATTTGTGGGAAAGATGTGGGAACTCAGTAGGTTTGCCCATATTCTTAGGATTTGTGAAACTAAAGACTCTACTCATTTTGTTGCCTCACATATGTGTGGCAGTTTGTTAATCTTGGTATTTGTAAACCATGTGATAAATTAACAACCCAGGGAAAGGGGGAGAGGCTATCTAACTAAATACAAAGAACTGGAACATCTGAGACATTTCAACTAAAAATTGTGGTGCTCCCATGCAGTGTACATTATAGAAACACTTTTGTGACTCACAAGGGAGAAGTAAAGCTACAAACCAAGCTCTGTTGCTCCCCTCTTCTCCTGTGATGTAATTTGACATGACCAGTAGAGCCAGACTTGCTACGTTAACCTACAGTAGATTTGAAAAGAATGTGGTTTTCAGTAAAATAAATATGGGAAAAGGTTGTGATCTCTAGGACTTGAGAAATAGCTTTCAGACTTGACATCAGGAGTAGAGATTT
Organism: Harpia harpyja; assembly: GCF_026419915.1. Lineage (NCBI taxonomy): Eukaryota > Metazoa > Chordata > Aves > Accipitriformes > Accipitridae > Harpia > Harpia harpyja. The sequence goes on along the minus strand of NC_068969.1, from coordinate 72,177,038 downwards.
CCTAGTGAACACAAACTGCCTTAGGTGGTTTGATACTTGGCTTTCAGAGTCTGCCCTCGAGTGACTGCTACTTGTTCATATTGACTGTGCAGTTCAGCTAGCATCTTGTCACATTACACCTCAAACCCCCTATTTAAAAAAGGAGACAGAAGTTAGGATTTCAACTATGGTACAGACTTGTAGAGGTCAGTTTTCCAGTGCATATTAAAGGTTATTTTTAAAACCTCCTTGGCCCTGGTAGCCCAGACTATTTGGGATGAATATAAAAATGGAATTGGATATTTCATAAACTGTTTGCTTTGAAAATCAGAAAGGCAGTAGCTGCAGCTCATTAATATTGCATTGCAAAATTGCTTTGCTGTTGACTTGGACCATTAGATGATCATCCCAGAGCCTGTGAGGATTTTAACATGAGTTCCAGCTGCTTGTGTGCTGGTACCTGATAACTCTCTTCATCCACTGGTAGAACCAGCAGACACTCAGGTGTGGACATAGTGATAGGGTACAAGTGATATAGTGACTACTTTTTGTAAAGCCAAACACAGGACTTTACATGAGCTCAATATTCTGAGTTGCATGTTGTGCTGCTGGAATGATCAGTAACTGTATGCTATGGCATAACTTGATATGGCAAATTAGGAGAATAGAAGGTGTTTTAGAAAGGAGAGGCCATCTGGTTCAACGAGCCAAGTCTTCTCTGGCTTACAGTAATCCCATCTCCCTGCTTTTTCACCAAGGTCCTGAATTCCCATCTTCAGAAACAAATCTAGATGTCCACTGAATTAATTGAAATACAGTGTTCAAGTTGTCTTTACCACAGTATACCTTTCTTTTCACTTAGATTATCATTATTGTTTAATACTAGAAATTTTTCTCATTTTAAAGTAGAAGAAATGATATTTTAAAGGAATAGACTTCTTCTTTTCATTCATACACACTTCATCCTGGGACACCGAAGAGCTGTAATCTGTTACTTTTCAGTGCTGCAGATTTCTACTCGGTTAACTTCTCTTCTGTCCCTCTGATGGGGGACATTTGTTTTAATCAGAGATGTGAATCATATCACCTTCTTGATAGCACTCATCTGATCTTACCTCCAGGGCACTTCATCTTCCTTTCTTGGAAGAGTAAGTGCTCTGTAATGTAGTGACTACTACAATTTTTTAATTATCCTGTATATTTGGCTGACCCAGTATGATACTCTATTGTGTAAAACACAACAACAGTGAATACAGTTTCTATATCCTTTCAGCTTAGCGTTTGAAATGGTCTTTGGAAGATGCCGAATTGTAAGATACATTAGGTCATTCACATATTTTGATTCCATGTGGTATCTCTCCTTCATTCCACCCTTTTGACAGAATCATTTCTAGCGCTCCATAAGCATTGCTGAGAAGTTTGATAAGAACTGCATATTGCAATGTGTGGCCGTTCTACATAGAAACATAGGAATAGCTTCTCCAAAAGCCCCTCTAGTCCAGGATCCTGTCCCTGTGAGTAACCAGTGCCTGCTGAATAGTATGAAAACAGGTTAAGCATATATTAATATTTCCCTCATGTACTCTCTTAGCCTACAGCACTCTGCAGCTCAGGTGCTTCCTGGGCCAGAGATGGTATCTTCATGTTTGATAGCCCTTGTCAGATTTTATCCTCCATGAGTGTGTTTAATCACTTTTTGATCCCAGGTAAGCCTTGGGGGCTGGGAGTATCTTGTGGCAATGAGTTGCACAAGCAACTGTACATTATGTGGTGGGGTACATCCTTTTGTTTGTTATGAATCTGCCATTTACAAATTTCATTTGTTGTCTTCTGGTTCTTGTGTTATGTGAAACTCTGAGTAATTGGTCTTTCTTCATCTCCATACTGCTCGTGGTTTCATAGAGACTAGTGAGAAGAATTTTATCTCCAGCAACACAAAGTTGACGCACAATATTGAACTGATGTTGTTGCACAACTGAAGAGAGAATTTACAGTGTAATAAAAGCTGTTCTAGACATTGTTTCAGTTTTCTGACAAGACCACTGGTAGAATTAATTAAGAACTTTAGATGTAAGCCCCTTTTGAATAGAGATGAAGTAAAGCAGGGTTAAAAGTGAAAATGAAAGGACACATCTTTAGCTATTGGTTTATAATCTGCCTTATTTCATAATTCAGTAACCTGATGTGCTGCAGTGGTGTGGCTTGTTATGGCTGTTAAAATAATATATTGCTTTTCTGCAAGTGGACATGGCAGGACTGATGATATTTTAAGAGGGGACATTGGCTTTGTCTGCAAGGCCAGGGAATGGAATAAATGAAAATAACAATTATTGATTTTTTCTTGTGCTGAGAGAAACATTTGCCAGCATTTTATGAGGGGGAAAGAGCAGATGTTCACCAAGAGAGGAGAGGTTTTCAGTTTTAGCAATAAGACATGATAATTTTTGCAGAGAACATTTCTTTGCAGTTATATCACCCTGAGATGGGGAAACAAGTCAGAAGACCAAAACATAAATAGCAAAAACTACCCTGAAATGCTGCAACTAGACAGGTTGCTTGTTTAGGAGGGGGTGAACAAATGGATCAAAAGGTGCCCTGAAATGCTGCAAGTAGACAGGTTGCTTTTTTAGGAGGGGGTGAACAAATGGATCAAAAGGTATAGCTTGATTCCAGTTTGGCAAACTAAGATGAGTTGCGTTAAAGAGACTGATCATATACTTGTCACGTGACAGTTAATTTAAGCATATGCTGAACTGTGTTGCTGCTTTCAAGGCTACCACCCTGAATTGCAAAACGTCTGAGATCAGTAGGGCTCTGGAGAGATGCAGCAGTCAAGCCAGACAGGGCATTGGGCAGGATCAGGGCTGAAACCCATGGGTTAGTCGTTCAGGTTCATTGGGCTCACAAAGTAAAAAATTACTTTTATCCTGTTGGCAGAAAAAGCGTCACTAGTCTTCAGAGAATATACAAAGCGCTGTGACACATTACTGCAATGTCACTCTGTGGGAATCGTGGGAACCTGGGAACACTGAACGTAAATGAGGAAGTCTGTTTTCCAAGGCTATGCAATTGGTTGCTGTGCTTTTTACTGCATGAATTCAGAGTAATCAACTACTTAAAGCCAGAAATTAAAAAAAAAATGGGGAAGGGGTTATGTAATTCAATGCCTGCAAAAGCTGGGGGTTGGATTTGATGTCCTCTCCAAGAGTGCTGGAGCCTCTCCAAATAAAGCCACCAGCATTTAGCAGGAAGAAGGACTACTCCCTTTTCCAGCTAGTCCCTGTCCTGTCCTTTGGTCAGCTCCTGCAGGTCCCTACAGCATGGCTCTGGAGCCCCAAAGCCCTCTGTCGTACCCTTAGCACCACAACCACCAGTGCTGCTATGGTAAGACCTGGTTGCACCTGATACGCATTGCAAAAATGTGGCCAATCCATTCAGCCTTCCCTCTTCATGGTACAAATGAGTAATGCATAAACCTGGTGGGAATTGATTGAATGGTCATCTTAGCAACATAATTTCTTGTGCCTTTCCCAGCCTGTGGCTTGCATCTTATCTGTGTAGCCCCACATACAGTCTGTTTCTTCCATATGTCTGTATTGGCTTCCCTGGGCTCCACCCACAGCCTTGTGTTCCCAGCAGGAGCACAAGGCTTCATTTGCTTGTTCTTTGTAAGAGAGCATACCCATTTGCTCACAAACATCGGGCAACAGCGTTCCTATGGCAGTTGGGCAGTAGAAGCTGAAACAGCAACCAGGGCAAAGTATCGACAGATGCATTTTTAATTGGCATAGGGAAATTGCAGTGGTTGCCTGCCTCTAGCTTGATGACAATCAGCTGAGGGCTCTTCTCTGTAGCAGTAATATTAATGTGCAAAAAAGCTGGGTTTACATTGGATGGATGGATGGATGGATGGATGTGTGTAGACCCTTGGGCAACAAATATCAGCTCCCATGGAATTTCGTACTACAGGCCTGGTTTCCTTCTTAAAACCAAAATTTCTGCATTAAACAAGCCTCACCATTTCCTAGTGCCTGTGAAGCAGGATACAGAACATCAGGCTAAGACATGGTGCTTCTACAGAAATCCTTGGAGTTTGATGTTTGCAAATAAATGAAAACAATGTTGAAGGTCAGCTTATCTGCCAACTTTCAAAGTTCTAAATTCATTTAAAAGATGAGTGCTGAAAGTGGTGACAAGTGGAATGACATTGTATTGTTGAAAATGCAACATTTCATACGTGGAACAGTGTGGCAGTTTCCCCTTGGAAGTGCTTCTTTGTGGAACATCATAGTTCACTGATCTGGCAGTCTCCATCCTGTGGATAGTTTGCACATTGCAGAAGCTAATTCACCAGGCTTTCTGGTTTAGATTGTAGCCCAATATTACTAGTAAAAGCAACTAGTGAACATAATACAAGGCTACAGCTGGGCTAGGGAGTGCTTACTTTCATAAACTGACATATGGAAGCAAGTACTTAAGTCCCAGAAAGGATCTGTAGAAGTGCAATTCTAAATAAAAATGAACCATCATAATGCAGCTGCTTTCAGGTAAGCATCAGGAAAATGTACCCTAATTTGTATCCATAAAATGGTCATTTTTGCAGCATTTTTACAGCTACAGTATGGATTTTAAAGTGGTAGCATATTAAGTGAAAACTGTAATGCTTTTAAACGTGACATAACCTTAGCTAGACTGAATATAAAGGTGTTATTTACCTGCAACTGTAGTCTGCTTACCACACAACCATTTTAAAATTATGTCTATCAAGCAGCACTGCAATTACAGTGTGCATAGCAGGGACTTTATCCTGCAGAATGCTGATGATACCCGAGAGCTGTGTAATACTTGCATTTCCTATTAAAGCATATTGCAGAAGGCATCCCTTTGAGGCACTCAGCACCTTTAAAGTTTGGTCAGTGTAGTCATGTTTTCCTTCATTGGTCCTTCTTGGAAAACACCCCTTAGCCTTGCTGAGAGTTTGGCATCAACAGCAAAAAGGCACTCCACCTCTCTTCACTGCTGTTATGGCACAACTGTGGGTGCTTGGACTCAACAATCCAATAAAGATCAAAAGAAGCTTACAACTGACTGTCAGTTTATTTCAGGCATCCTGTGAACAGTGGTGTCAAGCCCCAGACTTCAGTTCAAGAAAGATCTGAAGCATGTGCTTCATTTTAAGCATATAGGTAACAGAGCCCTTAATGCTTTTCTGAGCTGAATGAGTGTTGACTCTAACCACTGATCATTAATAGAGAAGGAAACATGCATTTAGAAAAAGTGCCTTTGGCCAGGGATCTGAGTTGAAACTGAAGGTGCTCTTGCACCACAGGTAGATGCTCAGCCTGCCACAAGTGATGCTCAGTGTTGCACAGATATCCTGTCTTCATTGCAATGCCATCTGGCAAGGAGAACACCCCTTATAATACTTTTATTGATACTTTGGGAAGGCATTAAATATTATCTTCACAAAGATGCTGAGGCATTGGAAGTAACTTTGCCTAAAATGATTGATATTGGCAATGATGGAGAGACCTCAGGACTTCTCAGTCCTGGACAAGTACTCTGACCAGTGAAGTCTTCTGCCTTCAGGGACAGAAATGGACACAGCTCCAGACAAGATGATGTGGGAAGAACACCAAAGAGCCCTATGGCTCATGCTTATCTGTAAATTGAATTCTTGGTGTCAATACTGATGAGTCAGTCTTGCTGTGAGTGCAAAGAGCGACAGCTAGGTCAGTGATGTTACAGATCAGTTCATCACAGAGCCACCATTTGGCGGCCATTTATCATCATTACTCTAGAGGTGTGTGTGTCATTCACTTTGCTGAATGACATTGGAAACTCAGCATAGAGTCCTACCACAAATACACTGTGATTCTGTAGCAAGGAACCATGGGAAAAGAAGATTTGGAGAGTGGGGGTTTTTTAATTGCTTTTTCAAAATCTTTTGATGTAAGATGTGACAAATAAGAAAAAAATAGAGACACATACTTTATTGTTTATAGCTTTCATTAATTTTTAAGGCATGAGTCAAAGAAATTGCTGAAAAGAACCAGTAGCAGAGGCTATATGATGAGCACATCTAAGAGCCATTTTAATATTTGATGAGACCAAAAGCTTCTCATCACTAACCATCTTTTAATGGCACTTGCCCTTTGTCTGGGTCTATGTGCCTGCATGTTTCTGAGGGACTAACTTTTCTGACTTTCTAATGAAATACCTTTCAAGATGGGGGTAAAAGTGGTGGTTTGGAGCTCCTTTGTTGCCATGTCAGTTTAGGTTACGATAAAGTGAGAAACTGAAGCTTTGTTTGCATCTCGGCATGTTCGTGTGTTACTTCAAACTCTCCACGTCATTTAGTGACATCTCAGTCAAAGATGATTAAAAATACAGATGCACAGAGCCTTACAGCCAGTCTACCTGCCAGAGCAGTAAACTAACACGGAGATAAGTGGGGTGAATTGAGTAAAGCACTTAAAGATGGATATCCATTCTCTGTCAATGGAGTGCTCACATGTATGTTTTTAAGTTAGGCGGAAGGCAGCAGGAATTGGGTCCCCTTCTGAATGGCTCTGAAATCTGTGCACAGCAAACTGCATTGAGTCAGAAGCAAATCCACAATGTAGCCAGGAACTGAAGTCAAGAGCCCTGCCTTTTATTCAGCATCCAGACAAAAAACAGTCGTCCATCACTTGCATGACATCTCATGTAGGGGGAGGAGAAGAAGAGCCTAGTAATAGACCAAGTCTATGGAAGTTTTAGCATGACTTTCTGTTTTTGTGGAGTCAGTAGCGAGCATTGACTTGTCGCGATGCACAGAACAGGGTTGAGTTCTCACAGCTGTAGCTGTATTTTTGGTATGCTGCACTAACGCTGAATTGCTGACAGATAGCTGGAAATGGATGTTCTGTGTGATTTAGAAATAATGTGAACCCTGACTGAACTTCTATTGGGTTTTCCTTCCATTTGCTGTTTCGACATGAGAACAGGGAGGGCATTATTTATAACAACAACCATAAAATCCCACAAGGAGAAATTATATTCTGAATTGACAGAATCTTGAAAATGCAAATGTGGTTTCGTAACTAAATAAATTTTCAGACAGTAAAATGAGAGTTAATCAAAAGTTAGATGTCCTTGAAAAAGCTTTACTATTTTTTTTTTTTTAACTTCCTTGGAAATATTCACAGCTGTCTTGATGCAAAAGTAATCAGAGTATCTATATATCTATATGACAGTATCTCAGCAGTTGCACTACTTTAAAAATACTTGAGTGGATTTCTTTATTGATGTGATCCAGTCAGAATGGGACATAGCAGGAACAAGAAATTGGTTAGAAACTGGAAAGAAGAGATTTTTTTAACTTTAAATTAAGATTAGGAAACCTAATTTTAAGGAAGTATAGCATTCTGGGGAAAATGAAAAATTTTCTAAGAGACTTTCAGAAAGGCATTAATTCAGTGAAAGATCCCATTCAACATGAGTTAATTTGGGATAGGAGCCATGTCCTACTAGTTGTTTATTGTCAAGGAGATATATCCAAAGGACTGAATTTTTTTTTAAAGCTGTATAGGACTGGGTAGTTTATGTGCAACAAAATAATTTGATGCATTAACTTTGGAAATTATCAAGAGAACATAGCATTGCTTTAATTCACTGAAAATTAGGATATTAAAACATACAGATCCTGATCCTACTGTGTCATGTAGTCAGACCACTGTGTCTTCATGGATTTCAGTTGATATCACTGAGTTTTTAGGAGAATCATCAGTGCAGATTTCATTTCATGAATCTTTTTTAGTTTCCTGAGTGTTAAAATGGAGAATAAAACTGGACTGCTTTAAAGTGGGTTGGTAAGCTAAATTAATTAATAATTTCATAAAGCTTCCTGTTCCTTGGGTAGGGTGTGCCAAGTAAATGTCGAAGATGAGTTTGCACTTCAGAAACAATGTCTTTGGACATTCTGTTGAGAAACCTATCATGGTAGTGATTTTGTTGGGGGAGAGGAGTTTGGACTGTGAATCCCTAGTTTTTAAAATGTCCACAAAGTGAATGGTATCACATGGGAAAAAAACCCCAACATAAATTCTCCTTATTTAACGTCTTGATAAACTCCTTGTGAGGGTCTGGAGAAATTATTTCTGACTCTTTCATTTGCTTTTCTCAGGTTGGGGGTCACACCATGCTGCCCATTCGTTGGATGCCTCCAGAGAGTATCATGTACAGGAAGTTCACCACAGAAAGTGATGTCTGGAGCCTGGGGGTTGTATTATGGGAAATCTTTACCTATGGCAAACAGCCATGGTATCAGCTCTCAAACAACGAGGTGTGTGTAATACATTCTCAAACTGCATTGGGAAGGCTAGCACGTTAACTGTTGGTGTAGCTTCTCTGGAGATGGGACAGCAACAAATTTATTTAGTAAAGGCAAAACCCCTGATATCAGATATTTATGGTATTGTCATGAACTTTGTGGTTGAATTTCTTCCTTTTCACCCTTTTCTCCCCAGAGTGAATGGAAGTTGTCCAAGCAGAACTATACCAGTTGGAATTTAGCTTTTTTCTTTGTATAGGATAGTGTCTCCTCTGGGTATTGAGAAAGACCATGAGGCAATGAAGAGGACCTTAGCTACCTCCTGAACAGGCTTTGGGTGATTTCAGTTCCATATCATACATGTCATTGTTGCAGGGTGGTTGTCCAAAACCATTCTTGAATAGATTGAAGTAATCTGGATATCTCTTGATTTCCAGGCAGTCACAAGTAACCCATTTCCAGAGATTAGCCACAGTGATGCTCATAAGTTTAAGGAGGGAGGGAGGGACAGGCACTGACGGTCTGTGTGAGCAGGGTGAAAACAGCCTCCTTCTGAGATGAGGTGAAGTTGATAGAGAGAGAGAGAGAATGGAGGTATGGGATTACTTCCTGGGTATCATTCCCTCATGAGTGGAAGGGGCAATGTGGGTGAACTTAACATCAGTGAAGTTACTGCTCCTTGACAACTTACTTTACAGTGATTTTTCCAGATCGCATCCCACTGCTTATGCATCTTGGCAGGGTTGGCTGGGTGACAGCCACCAGTGAGGCTGCTGTGGCAATTAGCAGTTAAGTCTTCCATGGGTGACCCCCATGTAGTTGGCAAAGCTGTGCTGATGCTTTCCTTGTGATTTCTCATAGGTGATTGAGTGCATCACTCAGGGCCGAGTCCTGCAGCGACCTCGCACATGCCCCAAGGAAGTGTATGACTTGATGCTGGGCTGTTGGCAACGGGAGCCTCACATGAGGCTCAACATCAAAGAAATCCATTCCCTCCTCCAGAACTTGGCCAAGGCATCTCCAGTCTACTTGGATATTTTAGGCTAAAGTCTCCTAGCATTTCTTCTTATGGGCTGCGGGAATGAATGTGTTCAACTGCCGCTGAACTCCATTAAAATGTGTTCTTAACTTTGACAGTATTAATGACAAAGTTGCGGAGAAGCTTTCAAAGGGCAAGCAATGTGCACTTCTCCATCTGTAGACACAGTATTGACTTTTTAGACATTACTGAGACGTATCTCCTCTCTCTCTCACTCTCTCAGTTTCTATCATTTTTTTCTTCTCTCCTGTCTTTCTAATCAATTTGGCTTCTGCATTATTGTAACTCTGCATAGACAAAGGCCTTAAAAACCTGATCTGTTATATCAGCAGACTCTGCAGTTTGCCCACCACAACTACAATGCCTTGTTGTATTCATGCCTTTGATGTGGATGAAAAAAAGGGAAAAATATATTTGACTCGAATTTTGTGATTTCTGCTGTACAGCTACTGGGAGTTTCTATGGATTCACCTCAATTTTTTTTGCTTCGGCATGTAGGTGGAAATAGAAGACTGGTGTTCTCTACATGAAGCATGTTCCTTGCAGAGATAAAGCCAGATGGAAAGAAGACAGTCTTGTGTGATACACTATCTGGAGGAATTAGGGGATCAGATGGCATCCAACCCCACAAAAAAACACTGAAATGATTTGATGGAAGGCAAGAGGGGGTTTAGCACTTTCCCTGAAGAGTCTTTCTGAGGACTAAAGGAATTGTTCAAGGAGGTGCTTTGCTGGCACCTTTAATTGCCAGATACAAGTAAAAGGGAAAAAGATGCTGCCTGCACTGCACAAAATTATGTTACAACATGATAAACTAAACACATGCCCTTATTTTGTCTTCTGATAGGATATTGTCATGCCACTGGTATAAAAATGTTCTCCAGCTAGTCTTTTTTAATAAAGGCTGAATCTAGGCTTATTAATGTACAGTATTAATTTTAGGATCACTTGTTGAAACTAAGGATTTTGATAAGATAGGACAAGCTATAGACGGTGGAGCAGGTTTATCTTACACTGTGCTTGTCCAGCAGCATATTCCTTCCTTCCTCAATCCTTTTTCTGTTTTTTTAACCATGCAAGCAAAACTGTGCATGGTCTTTGTTGGTTAATGCCCTTTGTGCAGAAACTATCACTCATCTTGTAGTACACCCTAGTAGACATAGCAAACTCATAACGATATAACTTATATTTCATTAGAAGGGGCTAATGGAGGACATTAGCCATGTTAAAATGCCTTTACAATGTTACAGATATAATAGGCTGATATAACATGAATAATCTAAAGCATGAAGATCACTGGTTATGTTTGAGCCATGGCAGGGGATAGCGGTCTCTAGAGAAAACAAATTACTCTGAGGTTATGGCTAACTATTCAGAGTGCAAAGAGCCTGAGCTCAGCACCATGTTTGTATTGGTACTAGTGCTGTCATTACCAACATCCACTCTTTCTTAAATAATTTATTTTTGGTTGGATTGGCATTGTATGTGTACAACATTTGCATGGCCACTGTGTTGATGACAACTGCATGGGCATATGTGTTATTTTTCAAACCGGAAGTTGATGGTTTCAAATTTAGAGTTAGGGTTATTTTTAATATGAATTCTTACAAATGAAAACCTACCTTACCTATTCCTCAAGAATTTTGCCTCCCTCTGTGAGGGGGCGTTACTGCAAAAAAGGGATCTTTCTTTCTGTTTTCTTTTTTTGTTATTTCTTATTGATATGAGCCAGATCAAAATAGTTCTTCATCTTTGTGTTGGGGATATTTTATTTAATAAATTAAGCATTTTATTTTTGTAACTGTTCCCATAGCACATTTAATATATAATTTGCTCACATATATTATTTATTGAGGCACTTTAGGTTTTTCCTTCAGAAGCTTTTAGAGCTAGCTCATAAAGATTCTGAACATTTTCAAAAGAAGACAGTTCACTGGACACTGATGAAGTTTTACCCTTCTCAATGTCATTGAAAAGGCGGCATTACAAATAAACATGACAGTGTAACTATAAAGCCATACTCAGTATTTCTTTAATAAACTAGATGTTACTTCTCAACCACTACTGAACTGGAAACACACAAAAAGCTGGAGGAAGATTCCTACAAAATGGGCCTTAAGATTTTATCTAGACTGTCTTGGAAGTTCACACAGAAAGCTAGATAAAGACTGAGCATCCAGTGAAACCCATTATCTTGAGAATCTGAATGTTGTGTTTTAAAGGAATTTGAAATTGATTTTCAAAATAACAGTGGTGGAAAAGAAAGGTACCAGAGTCTGCTCTTACTGTGCAGTGGGAGGAGGCTGCAGGTGGTGGAGGGGGGTGCTAAGTTGCTACCTGCTGTATTCTTCTTAGTTTCTTATGAGCTGAAGAAAAAGGCATCTGAGATGCTGCTTCTATTGGAAAGCAGGCTCCAGCCTGAAAGCAAACAGGTGGGTTTTGCAAGCACTGAAAGAATGTATACCAAAAATAATCACAAAACCCTGAAAATGTACTTAGTGGCATCTTCTTTTTGATTTACTAGTGAGACTATTAGAGTAATTTCAGAGAATAAATAGTGTTACAATGCATTGTGCAATAACATAGCAGTATGTTAAACTTCTAAAGGACCAAATGTTCTAGAGAGCCACCGGTATGGATAACCTTGACCTGTATCATTAATGTTCTTGATAGTGCATAAAATGTATAATCACAGTAGACAAGCTATAAACTGTAGCTATACATAATTTGCGTTTGTTCATGAAAAGGTGGGTAAGTGTAGCAGAATGAGCAGAGAAGAGGAAGAAATATGTTCAAATCACAATGAAGGGTGAGTATATGTGCATATTCATCATGCTTGCACTGTCAGCTAAATCGCGTACACTGAGTAAATATGACAATCAGGCTCATGTAAGAAGTCTTTCAGGACTGTGCTATGAACTGATCATACATATAATATATATTATATATGTGTGTTTGCATATGGCATATATATATACACACATAGCATATACATGTATGCCTATGTCTGTTGTATTTTATTTATATATGTGCAGACATGCATGCACATTATGTATGGGCTGTGTGTATATGTATAAATTTACATACACCTACATTATTACAAACAATTATTAGAGTGCTATTAATAAATTGATAAGGTCTGCTGAGTAACCAGAATAATTTTTTTTCTTTTGATATTTCATTTTCTATGTTTGTAAGATTCAGCTTTTTAACTGGTGTGCAGCAGAGGCAGTGCTAGAATGCCAGAGATATAACAACAAGCACTTTTCTTCCCCAGATGATTGCATAAAAACATTTTTTCCATTCCCATCTTACTTGTTGATTTCTCACAATGAAATGAACAGACAAGCTTCCAAGCTCGGGAAACAGAGTTTGTTTTACTGTCATTTCTGGATTTGTGCTATTGTTGTTTTATTGTCCTAGAATAACAGTGCAGCTCCATTAGCATTTTATACTCGTCTGCAGTAATGAAATAATTCCAAGAATGAGCTGGACTATTGAGACTGCAACACGACTTGTAGGACGAGAACGCCAAAATTCAGCAGTAATAATAACATTTGCCACACTCTGTCCTTCACTCTCAATAGATCTGCAGAACTCAGAAATGGCCATGGAGAACAAATACTTGTAAAGCAACAGCACCCCATGATGCATGATGGAGTGTACCCTTTTTAAAAGGACTTAATTCATTTTGATTTGTAAAACAATATATATTGTCTACAGCTTAATAAGTAACTGCCTATTTTTTCTCTTTTTCTTTTTCAACCTTTCTTGCTACTTCTTTATAACTTTCTTTCCTTCTCTTTTCCTTTCCTTCCTTTCTCCCTCTTGCTGCCTTCTTTTCTCTTCCTTTTCCCTCTCTTTCTCTCTCTGTGTACCCCTCCCAACCTTTCTGAGAGATTGTTTTTGTTGTGGCTGATGTAGAATTTTAAAAAACACTTTAACACTTTAAAAAGAAATTAAATATAGCCCAATAAAATGATTAGGTCACTGGATGACTAAGGTACAATGCATATATGTTAGAACAAGTCTGTGTCTGGGTTGTTGCAGCCTGTAAATGAATTTCAAATACTGCTATAAAACGTGAGGGAGAGGAGTGGGGAGGGGCTGGGGACAGATCAGGGTGTCTAATCAAAGATGAAGGTTTTGATAGCACAGGAAGTTGTATTTTCTTGTTGTGAGGGCTGGGATGAACCACTGCTGCTTTGAATCAAGAGGTCCTTTAGAGCCTTAGTTAAAACACCTTTGGGGGGGGGGGGGAGTGTGCTACATTCATCACAAACATGAAGCAAAAAAAAAAAAAAGTCTACATGTTGCAGGGAAAACACTGTGAATTTCACAATAGCAACCAAGTGACTATTTTGCCATCTTTTAAACATATGTCTCAGGAGAAGAAATGGGAAGTGATGGGTGTGTTATTTTTCCGTCTATGCATTCTAGACCAGGTCGGGGGGGGGGGGGGGGGTTGTTCGCTTGTAGAAGGTTCAGAGGGATGACCGGCTGGTATTTTATAAACACTGAATACTTTGGGCAAGGATAATAGAAGCTGCTAGTAGTGAGGCCATTTGATTGGAATATATGAGAAAACAGAGATCAAATTGAATCTTTTCAGAGGCCTGTATCTTGCAGCTTATATGTATCTTTCTGTAACTTAAAAGAAAAGCAGCTAAGGATGTTTTATATACAAGTAATGTAATTCAATGTTGATGTTTAATTGAATCACCAATAGAGAAAGAATCAATTAGTTATGAAATATTTGTCCCAGCCCTGCTCTCCACCTATACTTTATGTATATATATATATTTCTAGATACCGCTCTCTTTGTCACTTAAGGTAAAGAGGAAGATATCTACATATAAATATAAATCTCTATATTGTCACTAAACTGTGACCTGGTGTGTAGAGCTATCTTTCTCCTTTCTTTTTTCTTTTTCTTTTTTTTATAATGTGATGTCTCTGTGGAAATATTTAGTGGTTCTTGTTTTGCAGTGTGTTATAACAAGTCATTGCTTTAAAAGTTTCATTGCATCTTGGCCGATTTCAAAGTGATGCCTAGGTATCAGTGTTAAAAGTTTTGTTTGTGAGTCATGTGACCAGCTTCTCTCAACATGACATGGAAAGTCTCTTGTATTACAGTGTATTTAATAAAAATGATGTCTTACAATAAACAATGTCATCTAAAAGAAACATAAAATGATTACTTTAAGAAACCTAAAAATTTCACGAGGTGGCGTGTGCTATTTTCTTCTGTTTGAATGCCTTTGTTTAGCTCCATTGTTTTTGAAAAGGATGAAATTAAGGAACAGTTTGGTATGCTTACAAACATGACATATTTGCACTCTAAAACTCTGAATAAAAAACAGGTGTCTGAACTCATAGTTGATGAAAGAGGAGACCCACAGTAATAGGACAAAGGAATATTCAATCTGAATGTGATGACAGACTTTTTTTACTCTTCATTTTCCAAATGATGATGCCATTGGCATGCTTGTTCATTTGGGAAGCTGGCTTAGCAAATACCTGTTTAATCTTCTAGCAGAAACAGGCCTTGAGATATTTTCTGGCTTTTTGCTAAAAGTGTCCCTCAAACCACAGCCCTGTTAAAAATGTAGTTTGTTCTTTTTAACTCATGTCAGTCTAGAATGAATATATTGTGAACAAATACAGCATTAAATCCAACTCCCTGAAGAACCTCATTAAGATTCAGAATGCAGAGTGCTTAAACATCCAAAGGAAGGTTCAGCAACTTGATTAAAGATCCCTCCACAAGCTATTGATCTAAACGAAGCCCTTCAAGGTTAGAGTAAAACAATATGAGAGCCACTTGGTGGCTGCATCTGCTTCCCTCTGCCAAGAGACCTCTCTGAGATTAGATGAGCTGGCTACAAGCATTCAAAAGGTCAAAGGAAAATAATCCATTGAGAAGAAGCCTCAGGATAAAGTTTGTCCAAAGCTGTGAAAATAGCCTTGAACCACACTAAAAAGATTTGTTGGCAGTTCGTGTTCATCTGGTGACTTAGGTACATCTGGTTTCAGGGTAAAACCTGGGTGCCTTCCAGACTCCATAGGTTGTGTTGCCATCCCGAAATGAGACGCCTCACTGCAGACAACTGGTTGCAATGAAGTCTGTTTGACAGCAGTGAGAGCTGCAGAAACTCCCAGCACCCAGCCTGTGTAGGCATTGCCCTGCAGACCCATCAGCGTGAGCACAAGAGCCCGCACACCGTCCCCACCATTCCCTTTCCCCCAGGATTTTTAAGGCCAGGGTCACGTAGCAGCAGCAGGGACTGAACATTGCTACTCATGGCTGCTCTGTGTCATGAGGCTCAAAGCCAGAGGAGCCAGCAGGGCCCAGTGACAGCCTCAGCAGTACACTCGGTATTTTTGCAGCATTGCAACAGGGCAGGTTGGTTGTTCCTCTCTGTACAGCCCAGCCCCCTCAAGGCTCCAGTTTGACCTTCCCCTCCACAGCAGCAGCCCTCCCAGCTACCCGCGGTGTCCCAGAGCTCCTTCCCAGCTCATCCCAACCTCCCCAGGTGGGCCCTTTGGCAGACAGAAGGTGTTGATACATTGATACCCCTGCTTATCTCCAGTTGTGGGAGGAAGAGTTTGGTGTGTTTTCCTGTCTTCCCTACCTGGGCATGCGTGGCCCCGCAGCATGCACCATGTCACAGAGCAGAAGCTCAACTTAAAAGTAATGACCAGTGCCATTTTTGTTGCCTTCTGTTCACTTGCACCTGTAAGGGTAAAGCTATTAGTTCAGGCTGCACAAAAGCCTTGCAGAAGACCCTTTAATGAGACTGACAAGCTTCCTGATGCTCCAAAACATGTCAGACTTGGTAGCATGTTTAAGGTCGCTGGTTCTGCTGCAAGGTGCACAACCAGCCGAGCGCCCCCCCCAGTTGCTGCTCAGCCACAGCCTTGCAGCAACCAAAGACCCGTCAGCTCGTCCTGCACCTGCCTTCTGCATAAAATCCACAGAGAGTTGTGAAATGCCTGACAGGCCAGGAGGGGATATGCCAGACAAGTCCTGTGCCTGCTTCTGCTAAGGTTCAACAAACGTCCACAACTGATTTCACGATGAAGAAGTTTGTGCTAAATGCTTCATGTAACTGGAAAATCAATCATCTTGATCACTGTATTATTTTAAAAGTGATTCACAGTGCCTATTGATTACTCCCATTAGTATTTTATAATGGCTATGATAATTTATTTTTAAATCAGTGAGAAAGTTTATGTTACAAAGAAGAATGATGGCCCTAGAAAGGACGAAAAAAAATCTTAGATGTCATTAGGACAGGGTCAGTCAGAATCTACTAAACCAGCTCACAGGTTAGCTTACCAAAGCAGCTTGTTAATGTTCATCATAAACCATAGGTTCTGACAGGCAAGACTTCATGCAAGAAAGAAAAATATTTGAAGTAATCACCTGAAGAATCACCAAACTAATTTCTACGCTGAGAGTCCTGTGCTACAACTTCTTGAAGGTGGTTTGATCTGCACAACATGCATGGGGTTCCTTCAGCAACTGCTACCTTTTGCGAGTTGAAGGTTTTAGGCCTTGGGTCTATTTTTATCAGTGATGCAGTGAAGAATACTAATAAAAAAGACCCTGCTAATAAAAAAAAGACCATAAGCGGAACAAGAGAGGTGTGGGAAAACAATCCCTTTACTTTCTTGAGCTGATGATAGTCACATCGTGCAAAAATATGTGCTATCACAAATTATCACAATTTGAGCTAAAACTCAACCTAGACCAGGGATTACAAGGAAGCTCAGAACAGAAGAGCTTGTGCTCTTTCTGGCTGGGTCTGTATTAAACAGTATGCAAGGAAGGAAGAGATGGATGGGAGAAGATCAGAGAGTAAGTGAGCAAACCCTTGTTTTAAATATGATGTAAATATTAGAAGTGTAGTTTTGCTGTCCCAGTGTCTGGCCTTAAAGACAAATAAACCAGGCACTTGACATATTATTTACACATATTTGGGGCACTTCCAATGCAGAAGAGGACATTTCTAGGCCTAGCAGTGCTTTGTTATGATACAATGACTGCCAGTCTCATGGAAGGTCCAGGTCTGCCACTGTATTATCCTGTTTTTTTTCCCCCCCTTTTTTTTTTCTGAAACAGTTCATTCAAATACATAAAAACTGCTTCTGCTGTTCAGTCTGTCACAGCATGGGCAGGGCTGGCTCCAGGGTTAATTAATCTGAGTTTGCCAGCTAGCCTAGTTAGAAACTGTTGGGAATGAGTAAGTAATACATTGGTGATTAGCAAAGAATGGGAATATTGACACAGGTAACTCCCAGGGCAGGCTTCTGCTTGGGGTAACCCAAGTCCCTCTCTGGAAGCTTGGGGCTGCAAGAGGAGTGACAAGGCATTTAGCACCTTCTCGTTCACGCTCTGAAACCAATTTACAGCTGGTTTGTGATAGCTAATCAAAGGGAAAAATATCTCCTCTCTAGAGCACATTTCTGTATGCCCTTCTAGCCAGTGCTACCAGCCCTGCTCCTAGGTAACATTTACACTGAAACTTTTTTCTTCCCTGGCATGCATTACCAGGGCAGGGCTTTCAAATTTGGCAGAGGCAATCAACTTCACCCTGGAAGCAGAAGGTTCCTTGCCAGTTGGTGTTCACACCTGTAAGTGTCCTTTAATTTCTGTGCCCTGATACTGCAGAGACAGCAGATGCTCTCAATACGTGTGAGGGTGAGTGAACAGTATTCTTTGTCCATGCAATAGAGAGGAGAAAAAAACATGTAAGTGGGAGCCAGCCCAGCCTGCAAAGCTGACATAAGCTGAACTTGTGGTCTCCAGCCCCTAAGCAGTGCCAAGAGGCCCGTAGTATCTACCAAGCAGCAACAAGGGAAGGTCTTTTCTCTGCACGCTCATGTCTTAACCCCCTAACACTAATGTTTCCCTCTCCCCGCATACCCCGCAGTATGGGAGGGATAGACCAGCTGCAGAATGGGTGTCTCCACAGGGGAGAGCAGAGCTTTGGCCCTCAGGCTTATGCAGCTTTAGGGAGAGTCCTGGCAACCAAGAAGTCCCTGTCCCCAAGTGCCTGCACTTATTGGGTTTCTGCATGTCCACATCCTGATAGAGGTGATGGGCAAGATTCCTCTTTGCTGGCGAACGCTGGGTACAATGTTGACAACAAGCCTCCTGTCCATCTGTGGTGAGTAGGCATGGTCCCATGGGATACTTGTGGAGGTGGTGTGGAGTATCTTCAGCGTGAGCAGGGTGCACGTGGCTGTGGACAGCCTGCAGCCTGTAATCCTCCTTGACTCTTCCCTACAGCCTCTGGAGCATCCCAGTGCTAACACTAGAGAGGAGGAGGGAGGGAGCACGCTTTCACCAAGGCAGGCAAAGGGCTGAGCGTGAAATGCTCTCGGTCTTGGGTGAGTGGGAAAAGATGTTAATCACTGAAATGGGAATCACTTGTCATCCTGTTCATCACAAACACCCTGAACGTGGCAGCCCACACTCCTATCTTCACATGCTGCTGAGGCATCAGAGCACCCAGCCAGCAAGTGGCATGGCTGCGAGGGCTACAGAGCTGCCTGTCTTGGTATGGGCTGGTGCTCATGACTGTGGCACATCTCCTCAGGAGTACATCCCCCATTTTGGGTGGACCTGCTGGCTGGAGGACTCTGCTCATTGCCACTCAGGCAGCCCCGTGTTGTTTGCCATGGAGAGGGCTGGTGACTGGGCTTGGCCCTGTATCTTGGTCTTGGCCATTTTTTTGGGTGCCTTGTGCAGCTGCTTGCCTTGCCCCCAGCCAGCGGTCTGGTAGCAGACAATCGGCTGGGTCCCAGCCCTGCACCAGGAGGGGACCAGCTCCCTGGCCCCAGACACTCACCTACTCTCCGCGAGGCACTGTCTAACTTCTCCCAGGCACAGCAGCTGATAAATCACCCAGTGGCGTAGCTTTGTAGCTTTAATGATCTTGAGATTGAAACACTGAAATACCTGTCCTAGTTTTATTGTACCGATTAAATCTGCTCACAAAGTGAGAACCAATATAGCTTGTCCCAGAGACTATTTAAACAATCCTTGGAGGCACATGCAGTCACATCACCTTTCACTCATTTGTCTCATCCAGGTGACCCCCTGTATAGCACCAACAGTATTTGGACTCGTGTGCCTCACCACTGCTGGCGCTGGGTGTACCCACCTTGGGCCCATGTGTTCCCACCACTCTTGCTGGAGGCAGTTTTGGGAGCCAGTGCACAGGCACATGGACAAACCCACTGCCGGGTGCGCCGGCCGGTGCAGCATAGGGCAGGCAGAAGTACAGTCCTGCACTCCTCATGCAAGCCACTGGTGCATTTTGCTTTTGCTGCAGCTGATTGCTATTTCTAAAACTGGCTTTTTATTCATTGGGTGATTTTTTTTTTTTCCCCAGCACTTGAGTTAGTCTATTAAGAGCACTGCTGACATCCCCAGCTCCTATATTTAACGTTTCAAGAAAAATCACGGCCAGGAACGGCAAGTCTTTAGGAGACAAAATAAGACAAACATATGGATCTCATATCCCCTGCTCCCCTCTCCCCCCTCGTCCCCAAACACGGGGGCTTTGGCACAGAGTCTGTTTGTCTTCCAGTTCCTCCAAGCTGTTACACAAGAAAGAAAGTCTCTGCAAACAATCCATTGTAAGCTTGGGTCATCTCTTTCTGCTTATGATTTTTTTGCACTGCTTTGTGATTTGGACAATTATGTTCACAAATGTCATTAGCACCAGTCGGTTTTAGCAACCCAGAATCTAAAGAGTCTTGGATGAGGAAAAGCAGATGGAGAGTAAACATGGTGCCTTTGATACCACAGACGCCACTAAATAAATATGCACCTTGCTTGGTTAAAATAACACCTATTGGCAGTAAATGTTCTTATTTTTTTTTACCGGTGGGGGACTAATCACTCTGGCAATAGTTAGGCACTCTGCAAGCTGTTCCAGTGCTCTGTAGGCTTACCTTGTGTTGTACAACCTCACTGGTTTCCATGCTAGGCAACTGGGTAGGGATTGGTGAAGTTTGCAATATCAAACTGATATTGCAGGTCACGCTATTTTCCCAAGGTGCACAAAATCCTATCAATCACACTGTCACACATGTTGCTTAGTGGTTTTTTTGGACTAGATTTGCTGCTAAACACCTAATTGCGAATGTGACTCAGGGCGGGGTTCAAAGATAGCTTTCCCAAGCCGGAATGGTATGTGAGGCAAATTTGGCTGCCAGCTCTTTTTGGACAATGTCAACATTTTTTTTAGAAAGCCAGAAATACAACCAATGGACACGAAAAATCTTGATTTCAAGTCTGTGGCACCAACATGCCCAACCTGGGTCTCACCATGATTGGCAGCATACAACTGCAGAGCTGGTGGCAGCAGAGACCATAAAACCCAAACCAGCAGGGAGTGTGGGCTGCAGTGTGAGCAACAGGGATGTCTCCTGGGACCCTGCCCAGGGATCAAACCCTGCTCTTGCTTTACCTTTCAGACGTCCAAACCTGGGGTGCTAAGGGGAGCAGGTGTGATGAGAAAGGACTTGGGAGGAGATTAGATAAACTCATGCCAGACTAAGAAACTAAGCCAGGGCCAGCCCCAAAAAAACTAAAATTGACAGTCTGTAGCAGTATCTTGAAATGGTAGCAAAGCTGTTACACACCAAGGGAGAGCAACAGTAGTAGTGAAAGGCAGCAAAGTGTGCCTGGCATTACATTCATCTTTCCAGCTGTTTGGTTACCTGCGGTATTACTGATGGCACTGAATAACATTGTCAGATCAAGGTAACCCATCCATGCTGCCCTTTTCTCTTTAAAACATGCCAGTGATTAAACCTATGTGGGCAGCCGGCGTCTCAGAAACTAACGCAGCACAGATTTGTTGCATTTTACCTTAAAAAGACACTGCCAGCTGCCGCCTTGTCTCTGTTCTCACACGCAGTAGGCAATTCCCTGGTGAGCAGGACACTCGACAGGAGATGGACACACCAGCTTGTTTTCTAGTGATGCTTTGGTGAGGTTAATGCTGGCAGCCTTCACCTCACTGGCTAGCCGAAGTTCGGTTTCTGCGTCTTCCACTT
Organism: Harpia harpyja; assembly: GCF_026419915.1. Taxonomy (NCBI): domain Eukaryota; kingdom Metazoa; phylum Chordata; class Aves; order Accipitriformes; family Accipitridae; genus Harpia; species Harpia harpyja. Next base: position 72,155,625 of record NC_068969.1, on the reverse strand, counting down.
CTGCTCTGACATAAAGCCTTTGTCAAGAGAGACAAGTTACCATGGCAGTGCCTCTAAAATAGAATGAATCCAACACACATCAATACCTGTACAATAAATACAAAAAAGTACTACTTATTATGCATTATTCTGCATTCACTGGGTAGTAATTTGTGCAGAGGGCTGCAACCAACTTTCATTTAACTATGGGAAAGCAATTCTTCAAATCGGAAATGCTCTGTGCTTGGGAAGGAACAGAGCAGAACCGCTGAGTGATTAAAAAGACAGAGCTCCAGTTGCTAAATTAGAGCTGCTAATGAGGTTGCTCTTCATGGAAAGGCCAATCTATCCCCCCCCGACCACACTGGGTACTGGATCAGGCACATACTCTCAGAGAAGTGCAGGCTTTTAAAGGGTTTTAATAAGACTGTGTTTTGTTTTGCAGGAGATTGTGGTTGGTATTCCCGGTCACTGCAGGCTGGGGCAAAGATCTCAGCAGGTCAGGACACATGGCCGTCAGCCAGGCAGAGGGAGCTCAGCCAGGTTCCCTTCCCTGAGATGGGAGGCATTCAAAGGCAACTAGAAAATCAGCTATATTTACACAGGTGTGAGACTAAGGCTGTGATGTGATGCATTTCCTACCAAGGCATGGGTCTTCCTGGCTTGGGCTGCATGTCACAGCCATGCACAGAAAACCTCACAGAAAATGTCCATCTTCAGTTATATGCTAGAGCAAGAGAATAACTGTTCTGCACGGGTGCCTCAGACTGTAGTACATGAACGAGTGAGGGGTCTTCCAGCCTTGTTAGTCTGTGCCAGGAAGCCCTTGTGTCCCACTAAATTGCCTCTAACACCCTGAGGCTTTCACAATTAAAAGTGTTCTTCCCAAGCCAGTACAGACCAAGATGTTATATTGTTTTGTTTGGTTGAGCATTATAATTTTTTTTTTTTAAGAAGACTTTGTGTATCGTGCTTTGGCACTTTAGAAATCCTGATAAACTGGTTTTCTGGTTGAGTAGTTGACTGTGAGCAGTGGAAGGTCTGTAATGAATATCTATGGGGAAACCTTATCCGTCCCTCCAGAAATAAGTGGTAAAACTTCCTTTGATGCAATGGGTGAGACTTGGAAGAGCTGAATTTATGTTCAGACACTCCAAAGCCAGTCTGAATTATTTGGTTGAATGAGCGTGGAGGTGTTGTTCAACAAATTTTCTATTTATTTCCTCATTCCTCGTTTAATTAACTGTTGTACTGATGCTAACACACCTGTATAAACTTGTCATCCTGAAGACAGAGTAATTTTCCCTGCAGTACTTTTGAACCCAATTCTTTCTGTTATATTCACAGTGAATAGCATTTACTGTTGCATACGGTGCCACCAAATGAGGTCTGTGAGCCAGTACCATAAGGACCTCTGCCTCTTGTATCTTCACTGATACCTGCCACAGCAGTATGCTCAGGAAAAGATTGTCTTCTCATGTGCTTATTCCTCCCATTATAACAGTTCATGCAGTTAGGACTAGAGTTTGGTAGTTACATTTTTGAACTGTTGCAACATAGTGATGATATTCAGTAAAAAACCAATGAATTATAAAGAGGATTTAAAATAAATTAATATATGAAAAAAGGTATCCGTGATGTTGTTAAATTGCATCTCAACATCAAGACAATACTGCCTTTTACTTGCTGGTGTTAAAAAATGTGTTATTCCAGAGAAAAATAAAGTCACTTCCATGAAGTTGTACAACATAGCAAAAAAATAGCAGCTATATGAAATACAGCAAAATACAGGCATAGCCTAGGAACAACCAAAACAAGGTTCAACAAAACTCACACAAGTGAATCGTGTCAACTGTATGCACAAAAAAGTGGAGATAGAAGAATCCATGTTGCCTTTATAACATTTCATAATATGATTTGAACTTACCAGTGACAAACACTTTCTTGTTCTTTATTACAGACTGTCCAGCTCTTAAGGGCAATTTAATTTTTTTTTAACAACTAAAATATGTTTCTGGTAAAAGTCCTTATACAAGAAATGAGTCATAGGCCAGAAGCAACGCTGGCTAGCTGTTCATTAACATTCCTCTATTGAGATATAGACTTTCTTCAGAACTAATATTCCTAAAAAAATATCTATACATCTACAAGAAATGTCTTTTAAAAGTGTCATTGTTACTTTAATTTCTCTCTCTTTCTGTATATATGGATATATACACATGCATACATATTTTTTTTTAATTACCTCTTTTTTTTAGCTTCTGTTCTGTACTTTTTCAAATCTTCCTGAATTCTGGAAAAGCTCTGATGATAGTGGAGGTAGGAAGGGCATGGCAGAAAAGTCCAAGTAGCAGACTCTTCTGGGGGCTTGGGATGAGTGAGCACTGTGAGGAGTACAGATAAGTCTGAAATGGGTGTAGTTCTATGGAAAAGAAAAACAAGCAAGTGCCTGCATAGCTGTTTCGTTGTGGAATAGCTGTTCTTATTCTAATTGTGAAAGTTTATAGCGTGTGTTTAGTCTTCAAGAGAAGTGAACCATCCACTGGTGTTTTCTTATGGTTAAGTGGTGGTCAGGCAGTACCTTAAGGCCTGGCAGAGCTTTCACTTAAGTCAGTGGAAGTCTTCCTGTTGATTTCAGAGAGCTGTTAATCTGACTACTGTAAATATAATGCTTTCACAGACCCTATGCCTGCAACAAGCTCCTGCCAAAGAGAAATACTGAGATACTCTGTACATAAAAGTATGTCTTTCTCTAAATCTGAGATAATGACCATTTTGTTGCTCAGTTCATCAACCGTGCTAGCACCAACGTAGGTAGGAATTAATATGAAAAGAATAGAGAAGGAACAGAAAATATCATTGTGTCCCTAAGTAAATCTTTAATTCTTAAATGCTGCATGCATCTCAAACACTACTGGAGACAATTCAAAGAAGGGCCACAAAGAAAATCCAGGAAGCAGCTATCATGCAAGAAATGCCTCAGTAGCATCCTAAATACAGTCCTAAGTATTTAGACTTCAGGAGGTCACAGTGAAGAATCCCAAGTGTCATGGTGAAGGTGAGTATGGCATGGTTATTCATCCTTTTTTCAGACGCAAGTGCTAAGAGCCATCAAAAAGAAATAGGAGGATGTTCTGGAGGCAACAAGAGAAGATACCATTCCACATCTGCAGTTTAGCTGCGTAACATGGCCAAAGCTTCTTGTGGACACCAGGAACGAAAGGGGGTTCAGAGGTTGCTGGACATATTCATTGGAAGAAAAATCTACCAAAAAATTTTAAAAAGTAAGACATCATCTCTGACTGGGGAGGTCCCACAGCAATCGGTTTATCACCCACATGAGGCTGGGAAAAGATTCTGGTTATTACTGTGTGTTCCTCCTGTCCTTGCATCCTTCCACAGACACCTACCACAAGTGGCTCCTGGGATGGGAAGACCTTTGCTCTGTCAGGGTGCAACCACTCTTACCTGATTATTTCTAAGAAAGAGGGGTTGGGACAACTGCAGCCATGGCTTTCAGCACTACAGTTTCTGCCAACAGGAGTTTCACATGAATTATGAGGTATTAGTTGCAATACTAATGATATTCTTTAACATCATTGGTATCTGATGATATTGTTTCTGAAGTGGAATTAGATTTTCTTTTTCTTTTAACAATGTATTTTTGGTGATGAACCGAAGAGAACTGACAATGAACTTTCAGGATGAATAATTAGAAAACAATGCCTATTGTATTCAAGCAAACTCAATCTTAAATAAAATGTCCTTAGACACAGTAAGTACACAACCTCATTAAAATGGAGTCTGTGTTTTTACTTCTTTTTCTTTCTCATGAGCATGCTTTACATTTTTAATAATTTTTATATAACTGTTGTCCTATTTTCTACTTGTTTTTCTCATGTGAAAGGTGCTTAGAAGTAACTAGAGTCTGTAGTGAAAGTGACTGTAGCAATATGCAAATTACCAACAAGTGTACACAAAGGAAACAAAGTGATGGAAGAGAAAAATTTGTGCTCATACACTTTTCAGTTACCATCTAGTCATTTTCCCTAAGATTACCCAGATGCTCAACTCTTATCCCCTAAGTAACTTAAAAAATATCTCACCCAGGTGTTTGTTGTACCAATGACAGGTTAAAGTCCTCAGATGGAAATGACATTAAGTGAATAGTTCACCTATTAAAAGTCAGGTTTAAAAAAAGCTGCACAGTGTATGACCTCTGTTCAGAGCCCTGTGTGGCTTGGCTGTGGTCCCCTGAACCTCCCAGGCTGCAGGGAGCAGAAAACAGTCTCTGGCTCCAGGTGATACTGTCAGCACCATCCCAGACTTCTTACACAGCAAGATGATCACATCCCAAAGCTTTCAAAACTGTAGATTATGTGTGGGGAGCTGATTGCTAATATACTGTATATGCCTTTATAAATACCTGTCTCCATAGTATGTAAAATGGAAAAACGGTGAAGTTCCTCTGAAGTGATGAGCAGGGCAGCTCACCATTATCTTCACTTTTGACATTTTAACTAAAACTAAGGCTTCTTCTAAACTCTTACATATTTATTCATGTTTTGTATGCCGCTGTATGTTCATCTCTAAACCAAAATAAACAAAACAATGTCTTTTCCTGAAAGCTGATAAGTCTGGGATAGAAAGAAGTATTTAAGAAATTAATTCCAAAGTGAAATTATCTTCCAAATTATTAAATAATTAATGTTTTAAAGAAAGTGCAAATCACAGTGAGTAAACAGAATACTCATAATTATTTTTAAAAATGAAAATAAAACTAAACAAACCCCAAGTAATAAGTAACAGCCACTTCACTGGTGTTTCTGGAGATGTTCTTTGGATGAGAGCTTCAAGCAGAGGTTTATGTTGAGGGTGGCTCCTCCTCTGGTGGGGATGATGTTTACCTCAGCACATCAGACAGAAACAAACACGATTTATAAATGAGCAAAGATTTTAGTCTGTAGTGGACTGTGGACTGCTTATGGGGAATAATGTAATTAACACCTAGCAGAAGAGAATAAAGGCAAGTGAGCCTTATGCCACCAGAGAACATTTTAAAATCACCTATTTACAAGAAATCATTTAAAGGATTGTGTTGACGCAAATGAATAGTAAATCCCACTAGTTCTGTCTGCAAAACGTGTAGCTTCTTTTTAAGGAAGGTGGAGTCTGATGTTCACATAGCCTGATGTTTGTTTCTCTTCAGAAACACTGTTGAGCAAGGGAATTGCTTATTCTTGATACCTTTGTGGTCTTCTGTTCTTCTAAGCTGGCCTGTTGCTTCTCTGTTAATTTGTGTTGAACTCAGAGGCTGGGAAGCTAAATAAACAAAAAAGCATGTGTAAGAGTGCATGAAGACTTAGAAGAACCAGAGGATGTAGATGCAGAGGATTGCAGATGGGGTTAGTCCATCTCAGCAGGACATACCAGGTGACTCGGGCAGAAAGGGCAAGAAACCTTAGCAGCCTGAGAAAAAACTACCAGTAATGTCAGGAATCAGGTTTCTGTGAAGAGGTGCTTGATTGTCTTAAGTGACTTGGGAAGTTGCAGGATGTTTCACACTGTGCAGGTCACTTGTGTTCAAGGCAGCAAGGGATCAAGAGTATTTGTAGATAGCACTAACAAGGGCAATCTGGCACAGGCACAAGACAACCAGCTTGTATGTTCCCTATTTTAAAAAGCCACCATTCACAGTGTTAAGCTATTTATACCGTGATAATACTCTGAATAGGGATATAATTGTGCTAAAAGTTTCCTTATGCTGTGCACTACATATACATTACATGCCACCTACATCGTATGTCTCAGACAACTAATTCATTCCTACTTGAGCTTGGGAACCTGTAATTCATACCAAGCACGTGAGCATTGACTCCTCTTCCCATAAGCAGAACTCCATGCAGAAATGCTACAGGATGGGATATTGGTCATGACAATCACTAACAAATAACCAGCCCATAATCTTCAGAGACCGTTCCTACAAACTTTGATAAAAGCACCGTGCTTTTTTAGTATAGTGAGATGGTACTACAGTTCAGGACTGCACTGCCATTACAAATTGAAGCATATCCAGATTCCTTTGTCATTCGTACTGAGTAATAGCCCTGTTTACTGGATGGCAAGGGCGCTAGAGCAAAATTACTTAATAACTGGAATTAACAGCTTTACTAAATGCTTGTGTCCACAGTACCTAAAACAGAAAAATGGTGACATGCCTCTGAAGCTATGAGCAGGACAGCTCACCATTACCTTCACATTTGACACAATAAACTAATGCTTCCTTTAAACCCTTATATATTTATTTCTGTGGTTTGTATGCTATCATTTCTTCTGCTGTATGTGTTGATTTGTCTCTGCTAACTATCACCAGAAAATAAAAACAGATTGATGTAGAGGCAGAATGACACCAGTAGGAACAGAGAAACAGGGATATCATGCACAGCTGCACACCCATTTTTAGAAAGCAATACAATGCAAACAGCTGGAACCGGTTAGCACATTGACTCCCAAATTGTACTGCATCTTTTGTCACAGTAATCACAAAGCTGTCTATGACCTTTCCTGCCAATTTTTTCTTTTGCCCAGCCCAGAATTGTCCTGGGGTTTCAAACACTGCTTTGCCCAAGTAAATGGGGAGAAGGGAGGGGAAAGGTACATGAAAAGAATAACCATGTTTTAAAATGTTGCAGTGCTAACTAATTTTTCTTGGATGTCATTCAGCTGTCATCAAAATAATAGTTTAGAACATTACTGGAAACACTGTAGAAGAAAATCAAATGAAAACTGAACTGAAGAGAAAATATTAGTTGTAGCTGCAGCAAGTGAAAATTTCCTACTGAAAAAATTAGTGCACTGAGAAAACCATGCATTTTCCAAAGTGGTAACTGTATTTTAGTCTTTATCTGTTAGCTCCCTCTAATTAACACCAAGGCTGTAACAGTCTGTGAAATCACCTTCAAGAGGACATTGGCCTTCATTAAAATCTCAATGCTTTGTTCACAGAATCTGAAAAAAAATCTCACCAAAAAGAAAAAGGTCAGCAGAAGCAGCAAGGTTTGAATGGTAATCTTGAGAGGTCTTCACTAGACACATTACATAAATTCTTGCCAAGAGCTTCATTTTGATTTAAGGAAGTTTGAAATCTTTTTTTATTCTGTTGTTTTTGTTTGCTCCTAGGGACATAGGAAGAGCTTGCTGAGTTCATCTGCTTTATGTCAGTCAGAAATGTCTCTGTACAGAGCAGAGGGAAAGGAACATTGCTAATGGAAAATACTGATTTAAGAAAAACAGCAAAATCATTCTGAGCATATAATAATTCCTGCTTAATATTTGCAAATTATTAAAACCACTGAAGATAAACTATTTAAAAGAGTAATTAAATCCATAAAAGAAACCAGATTGAATTTCCAGTTGCTTTTCTATCATTCACTTAAAAATGGCCTAATAACAAATTTTGCAGAGATGTATAATTTTTCCAGAAGGATAATTCACAACCAAACAAGTTTCTGCCTTGCTTAAATTTTCCCCAAATATTTCCACTTGATTAAAAGAAGAAGGACTAGTAATGGTCATCCAATTAATTTCACGCACTTTTCCTCAAGAACAAGACTTCATACATGTGGATCCAAGCGCAGGACTGTGATTTTCAGAAGGATTTGAACTTTAGTTCAAATCACCCACAGCTTCTGAAATGTGGTGCATTTCCTGGATTAGATTTTTAAAAATTGTACTTTGTTGATGGCAAAGGATACATTTAAGGAAGATTCTCTTTCTTCTAGTGAAAAGCTCATTGACATTTCAGAGTGCAATTCAATTGCTACTGCACACCATTCAAAGTGCCCCAAAAAACTTGGAGACAACTAACACAGTCTTACTTTCCTTCATACATGTTTTCGTACTGCAGAGAAGAAAGCAGAACAAAGCTAGACCTAATATGTTGTCTCACTCTGGTACGATGCAGAGTGTGTGCCAAAGCCCAAGACCTTTCTTTCTTGTATTAAAGTGTGTTAATTTGTCCAAAGCCTAGGGAGTTCCATAGGAGTATTTGGAATTAGCTGACTGGCCTGAAGTCAAGCCTCAAATCAAATGGGATATTAGTAATCAAAAAGATATTTAAGGATGGTTCGTGGTTACATTTTATACATATAAGTATTTTGGAACTGTGGTATGTCACGTAAATTTAGAACTAAATATTTTTCCAGTAATTTATGAAAGAAAATAACCATTATTTTACTTTTGATTCATTTTAAGACTTTAAATTTGTAATTGCAGAAAATTTTGGCAATTGTAGGAAAAAATGTGCATTTTATACCAGCACAGAAAACCACACACACACACACACACAGATATCTAAATCCAAAAGTACTATTTAAATTTTTCTGCTCCTTGTCGCATTCAGCATGTATTTAATGTAATGGCACATGAAAGGTAAAGTACCCAGTTGTTTTTTTTAAAGTGAAAAATAATTTATCAATCAACTATATTATATGAGTAAATATGTCTGCATGTATGTATCTCTACACATATAAATACAACAAGCTAGCAGTGACTTTTGTGGTCAGCAAACTGCAGCAGACTGTGATTCTGAATATAACTAAGTCACCTACTTACATGCAGAGCAAGAAGGGATAATTGTGTTAAATAATTAATTAACAGGATGGAAGTGTAACAAAGATATCTGAATAGGGCAGAATTTCAAGGTCTTATCTGGAAATAAACAGTACTAGTGCTTTTGCTGATTACATTTAGATATAATTTCCAATACATTAGAGAATTTACTATGCCCTTCAAGAGCTGGGAAAGCATCAATTCGAGGTTTTTAAAGTATTTTAAATATTACCAAGGAGACAATTTTCTTCCTGTCTGAGGATGTCCTTTTGGCTCCAGTATCAAAATCATTATATGTTTTTTGTAACCATAAAGCCATATCAGAATGTCTCATCCTTCACAAATGCAAGCTAAACTTCACTTGTGATTGAATTTGAATGAAAGGAGACCACTAATTTCTAACAAACTTGATGGACGTCTGTCTTTGTTGTGATGACTACAGAAATTGAATCTCCTAACGAGTCAATCAACTCTACACAGAAATGATAATATATGGGAGAGCTTGGCAGGATGAAGAAGAAAAGCATATTCTCCATTGCACAGAGCCCCTGAAGCAAGGAGTAGCTGCCTGATGAATGAAACCATCAGATCGTTTTTCAAATGAGACAAACAGCCTTCAGGCGGACCATCCTTCTACCTAAAATACCTATTTTTAGGGTATTGTTCCATAGGGGTTCAACAGGGACTTGTGGCCCATTTAGCATGGAGCTGGAGCAATGCCACTGACTCAGATGCATGTGTGGTCCCACAGATGTGGGTACCAGCTCACAGGCTTTCCTAAGAATGAGTTTGGGAAATCAGATCCTTTGACAGATGCACTTTTTATAATAAGATAAGCTAGCCAGGACACTGAAATCTCAAAGACCAGCTCCAGAAACAAACAAAATACCTGAAAGCCAAGCCCAATGCACTACTGCATTGTGCTGCTCCTCACATGTGTGGGATGCCAGGCATGACCCTCTTCCCAGCCACCTGCACTGCTCCTGGCCCTGAAATTGTCCTGGATGCTGCCATTGCAGTGAAACTGGAGTGGGAAACTCAGAGCCAAGTCTGGTCCCAAAAGGGAGGTAGCTCATTAGGACGGCTTGTAGAAATGATTTATGAAATTTAAGGCCAGAAGGGACCTTCAGATCATCTAGTATGACCTTCTGTACACCACAGGGCATTACATTTCATCTAGGTATGGCTATATTGTGCTCCATTAGCTTTGTTTTATGTATGTGTGCTTTCATGTAAGGCAGCTAGACTTAAAAATTGGGATGGGGAGAGGTGGATACTTGTCACTTCCCTTGGAAGTGTGTCTAATGGCTGGTCCTTGTTAGATCAAGTAAGGAAAGGTGTGTCCTCAGTTTTCACCTAAATATATCAGACCTATTTCCACATGCTGGCTTTGGTGTGCCTTTCTGCACTAAATTAAAGATCCTGTGAGCATTACGTCTTTTCCTTCCATCATCAGATTATTTCTCATTTATTCGCTTCAGTTGTTTTCTGATAAGATAAGCCGAACTTATTACGTTTCTGTCTGGAAAATGCTCTACTTGTTTCAGCCCTAGTATCAGTTTCTTTGGGTTTTTTTCAGCATCATTTTACAATTGTGCAGGATTCTCCTAGTAGTCAGCTTTGTACTGTACAGAGAGGTAAAATTACCTTAATCTCCTCTCCTATTCACTTCTTTCTTGTTCACACACTCAATGCTCTTATTAACTTTGTTATCACATCAGTGGAATTTCTCATGTTGAATTGCTTTTTGCATTGTGTCCCCTAATGCCCATTCAGTGCCATTGAGCCCAAGGATATGTTTCCACATACTCTCAGGACTGCTTGCCTCCTTTGCTCCTAAGCGTACAATCTAGCACTTACCGTACATTGTGTTTAATAGCTTCAGGGCCCTGCTGTATGGATTTTTTTTTTTTTTAACCACTTCACTCCTTTCCATGGTGAGCAAACTATCAAACTCTATAGGACCCTCCCATAAATGGCATCTTTCACCCTCATGCCACCTGATGATCACGTCAGAAGTGAAAGCGCTAATGCAGTGCAAAGTAACTCTGAGATCCCTGAATTCAAGACCTATTTGTGTGCTTGGTCTTGGCAACCTCAAGCATTTGCAGCTCAAAAGCTTAAGACTGGGCACCAAAATTAAGATCTTGTGTGTTATTACCATTCTTAGTTTTAAATCCTCCACATCTGTGAGATCACATTTTCCGTACTTTTTCCATTAAGGCTGAAAACATGCAAAGAAGAAAAAGAAGAAAATTGCTTATTCAAATTAGAACGTAAGATCTTAAAAATGAAACTACTACCCTAGTGAATTGGAGATCTTGACAGTGTCCAGTAGAACTGCATAAAGTTACTGAAATGCTTTCTCTTAAAAGCTACTGTTTTCTCAAGTAAATTTAGCAAGGCCAGCATGGTAAACAAACAGTTAACTGGAGATAGGCACCGTGGGATTTCTTTGTTCATGTCAGCTTGTTCATCCAGAACATAAGGTCAATGCCATGATCCTCCTTTTCTAAGACTACAGCACTCTCCTGTGAAAACAAGAGGTGGTGTGGTTTGCATTTATATTGATCACAAAGTGGAATTAGCAAACTTAGTCAACATCATGTCCCATTGCTATAAAGCTTATTTTATTTAAATGCATTTGTGTGTCCCCCTTTGTTTCATGGAGGTATACTTCAGCTTTTGAATGCATTGTTGGAAAACAAAAGACAATGTGCACTGAAGTTGGAAAAATCCATGCTTCATAAATCAAGGGGACAATCTGGCCTTCATTATGGAAAACTCAGGGTGAAATCCTGGATCCATTGCAGTCAGTGGAAAAACTCCTGTTGACTTCACAGAGGTCATGGTTTTGCTTTGCTTTCTAATGTGAGTGTTGCAGAGATTAGTCTGCGCCTCGCATGTTTTCCTAAGTTGTAGGCTCACCAGCCTTCAGTCTGCAAAGCAACAAGCTAATTGAGATGGATCCAAATAATTGTCATCTTCTAGCAATCTTCAGTGTCTCTCTTGGGGCTAGTTACAAGCTGCACTCCCATACTTGGTAATAAATCCTGATGTTTAGCTAACAGACCACAGGGCAGCATTTCCTGAACTCTTTCACTTCTCTTTCTCAAGAGACGTATCTTTTCCCCACTCCCACCAAGCTTCTTTTTCACCTCTCTAGGTGATGGGCCTGGGATGGAGGGTGCAGGTACAGTGGCAGCCTGCTTTCTGCCCCGGCGTGCAAGGCCTTGGTGAAGCAGGAGCGGCAGAACAGCTTTACTCTGTGATGAATGGATGCTTTCCTCAGTGTATTGCTGCCAGGACACATCACCAGAGAAACTCATCGTGGCAGACAAAGGGATGGAGTAAGAGTGATTGATGCATGTGCTGTCAATTGAATAGATGTACCCACGTACTTTGGGTTAAAAAACACTACTATCAATGCTCATTACTCTGAATACCCTGTGGTTATGCACACCTACTGAAGACAGGCTGTTCTCTCAAGGTTTTGTCATCCAAAAACATCCTTTATGTGTGCAAGAAGGAATCCTCTGCATGCCTAACAAAGATATGTTTGGTGAACAACTTAAGAAAAGTGCTGTGACAGGGAACTACATCTGGGCAGTGCGCATGAGGGCTGATACCACCTGATTTCCTGCCACAGAAAAGTACTGGGAAGGATGAGGGAGCAGGATGCAAGGGAGCAATGCTGCCCTCAGACCTGTTCCTGGTTCCCTGCAGCCTTTCACAGCATTTGTTGCTTGGCAGCTCATTCTTACGCTTCCTGGTACCTCCCTATAGGTGCCCATTTAAGTGAAATGTTACCTCAATAATTAATTATCCTTTCAGATCATCCTGCTTGTTCTCTTTGATTTATCAAAAAAAAAACCCCAAACAAAAACATACAAGGGCAGGCAAGTCCTGTCAACTGGCACAGAATGACATTACTCTTGTGTTTTCAGCTGCCACTCACAAAGATGGTGAGGAGAAAGCACTGGTGGTCTCCTCCTGCTGAGCCGGGTATTAAATAGCTTGCCTGGTCACAGGAGGCCTGGCCTGAACAACATTCAGAGCTTGGATTAGAGACAAGTGCGAAGCCTATAAAATTCTCACTGCATGCAGACTCTGCGTGTTCTTGTGATTTTTAAGTCCAAACCCAAAACAAAGCATTTTTGTGCTTCCAGAAAAGTTTCTTTATTTTCTTTTTCTTCAGCCAGCACTGCTCAACAAGATAGACCTAACTTCACAAGTTGTTTTGGCTGATCCAAAAGTTAATCATCTGTACAGTGCTATGTGAAGCAGACCAGTGGCCAAATCTCCAGTTGGTATCAATCTCTGACCCTCCATTTAAGTCAATAGCCAATGGGGGTAGACATCAGCTTTATGTTCTGGTTCCTGCTGTTTCCTATCTGCACATACCGAGTGGGTATCATGAGGCAAAGTAAATGTGGCCCGAGACCTATTTTTCTGTGGGTAGTAGCTCTGTGCAGGAAAGTGTAGAGACAGACCGACAGAGACTTTCACTTCTGTCATCCAAAACTGGAGTGTGAGCTCTTTTTCCTGGCTATACTTAAATGTTAAGAGAGGACAGAGACTAATCCTAAATTGATCCAAGCTGCATGTATCTTATTGCAGCTGTCAGGGTCTCCTGGGATTCTCCAGCAGTCCTAATCTACACATTGCTGTCTACAGGACAGTTTCACTTACACTTACAAAGGGTTGCTCAAAGTTCAGCCCTTTATAAATATTTGGGTAGGGGATACACAATGATGCTGCTTCTAATGGCTGGGAGTAGCTAACTCTGCACTGTTATGAATGCTGGGTGCCCATGGGGGGGCGCTCCTCTGCAACATCGGTGTGATCAGGCCTGGCTTTGTACAAGGCTGGAGAGTGTTTAAGGCAAGGAGACAAACAGGCTGGTGGAAGGACCTGGAGCGGCCGTGACTTGTGCACGTGTGTGTGCGTGTGCATGCAGGCAGAGGTACACGGGCAGCTTGGGGCAGGGGGCTGCCTCCCCAGCTTCCCCTCTCCCCTCTCCAGCATCTCTAGATAGCACAAGCAGGTATGAGAAGGTCTGGCCCTGAGCCTTTGTGGATCTTTGGTTCAACAGCCCATTAGCAGTAAAACTATTAATCTTCTCATAGACTTTTAGAGAATAAACCACAAACCGCGCAATAACAGCCAGTAGGGAGAGATGAAGCATTAAAAGGTGTCTGTCTGTCAGAGCCCAGTGTGAAAGCATGGCTCCAGGGCTCAACTGAAGAGCAGAGAGCTGTGATCCCTGCACCCCCTGGCTTCCCAGCTGGGACAAGGTTAGAAAGACAAATGTGACCAGCAGGAAAGACCTGATCTTGCAAACTCCCCCAGCCCCTTTGGCTGCAGGGGAACTCAAGGAGCCAGTCTGGCCAGGCTTGGGCAAGGGACCTTCAGAAAGATTCAGTGGTGGGTGCAAGGTTGGGTCAGCCTTGATTAGGCTGTTGAAGGTCTGCTCCTGATGGATACGATGTAAATTAATTAGCTTTTGTCTTTGATATGAATTTCACTATGGAAGAAGAATTTTTCCAGGGTATGGCTCTTTTTGAGGAGCACATGAAGACCTGTTCATCAAATAAACCATTAACCGGTGCACTCATCTACCATCTACACCTGATTTTTGTCTTTGGTTTACTTTAAATATTATTCACTGATGCAGTTGAAGCATCATGTGGTTATTTGGCAGCTACCTGGGAAAGCAGGAATTAGATTTTTGTCTTTGGTTTACTTTAAATATTATTCACTGATGCAGTTGAAGCATCATGTGGTTATTTGGCAGCTACCTGGGAAAGCAGGAATTAGATTTTTGTCTTTGGTTTACTTTAAATATTATTCACTGATGCAGTTGAAGCATCATGTGGTTATTTGGCAGCTACCTGGGAAAGCAGGAATTAGCATCACTAAGATGCTGGTGTCCTCATCCTATTTGAGCAAAGTATCTGTCTTTGGGTGGCTTGACTCCCCCTTCCCATTACACCATCTCCAGCAGAGCAAAACCAACTGTCTCTAGTCCTAGCCCTAAGGCAGTCAAGGAGGAACTGTGAATAATGTAAAGGAGGCAAAATCTCACAATCCAACAAGGTGAAGATATTGGTGATTTCCTCTAGTTTCAGCAGAACTGGCAACAGCTGAGCTTTTTGTCTTTCTTTGTATTGCAGGACACCTTTTCTTCTCATAGCTTTGTCTTTGACAGTGGGAGAGGTCACACAGATTGACCCCTGCCAGTATTACTTAGAAGGATGGCTATTTTCACAGGGTCAAGAGGAAATCAGAAGTCAGTGATTTTTGCTTACCTCACTGTCTCTGACTGTTTGCCCAGTGGTGGTCTTTATTTCAGCTCCATGTAAAGTAGGATGGGCTCCTGCTTGTTGAATCTATATGTCTTTATAAAGCAACGGTTGGGTCTTCAGGATCATGGTACAGGGAACATGCACGCCATAGTCAAGATGTTGCTGCACCTTGAAATGCACCCGAAGGGAGTTGCATGGAACAGGTAAGCTGTCTTACCTATGAGGACAGGGGTGCACTGATTAACAGGCACAACAAAATCTGTCCTAAAACCAAGGCAAACACTCAGACCATGGCCTGTACTCATCTCCATCTTACTCCTGCCGCAAAGATTTCTGGACAACCCAAGCAAGAAAAATGAGGTTTCTGTAGAAACATTGAGGTTTTAGATGTAAGAATGTAACTACTGTTCAAAAGAAATAAAAACTAGCTCTAAAAGAAAACCGAGGGCATCACTGATTTGAAGATAACAACCATCTCGTTTGCTTAAACTGTGATGTGTATACAAGCCCACATGTACACCGCAGCTGATTAGCCTTCTATCTTTCTTGCTGAACATGAAAAAACTGCACATGCTCAGTGGGTAACAAACTAATTATCCAGACCACTGGTTTCCAAGATACAGTCTATGAAGATTAATGTTTGCATTTTCCCTTAGAGTGAGAGATAGTGGCCTTAAATAAATTGCAGTAATGGACAATGAAAATAAATCAGTTTCCTATTTCATTTCCAGCCTTATTATATGATCTCCAGCTATCTGAGGTGATTTCCACAGCTGGCAGAATACCGTGATTACCCCTGGCTATGTATTGAAGTTGGTAATCTCTTCAACACAGCAGTAAAGACTGCTGCAACACCAGTGGCTTCTGCTCTCTGAACCCCTGGCCTCCCTTTCCTCAGCAAACCCACCACCAGCAGCTGTGGGAGCTGAAGCAGCAGTACTTGAAAAGGTCCATCTGCCTTCCCCATACCTGTTTTTGACCCCTGGAGACAACATGGTTGCTCTGATGGTGGGCAATGGGAGCTGTGAGAGGGGTGGCGGGACGGAGGGAGGGTTCCCTCAGGAATCTGGCCCACATGCAGGCTGCCCCTTCCTGACTAATTCCCACCTGCTCCCAGCCAAGTGGGTCAGACTCATGGAGTCTGACATCAGTGTGAGGCGGCAAAACCACTACGTCCCCAAGGGCGCATCAACAAGAACGAAATTCCTCAGGGTTTGCCCCTCATTAGTGATGGTCACTGCTTGATAGCAGTCTTTCCAGTGTATGATGTTGCTATGCAAGCAAAGGCTGAAGAAGGCAGTAGGGCCTAAAACCAGCAGAGAAGTAAGTCAAAATAACATTTAAAAAAAAAAAAGGAAAAGAAAATGAAGGCTTGCCTTGCTGTGACAAATAGTCACAAGAATAAGTAGGAGCTGTATTTTCAAAACGTCTCTATAAACAAAGACTCCCACACTCAATCATTTTTATGTTTTGGGTTTTGTTTTTGCTTTTGTGTACACAAATATGATATGACTGTACCCAAACTGCCCCAATGTTAAGAATTTCCTGGCTGCTGAAAAGCTGGTAAATGTAGCTGTTAACATAATGGGCTCCTTGGCAGCCGGGCAAGATGGTGAGCCTGGGCTGAGGAGCACAGAACTTCCCCATCATCCCTGGCTGGAGAAATGTGGGGACAGCTTGAATTACACTAGCAGGCAACCTGCTCTTGGGGCAGGGAAAGCAAAAGACATGAGCCGTGTCATGCACAATTCAGCTGGAGGCTACGTCAAGGAGATCAGGACTCACTATTGTAACACCGAAATCAGGTGCCGAAGTGTGCATAAGGCAATGTCTGCATATGATTGCATATACAGAGTGCAGCCTGAAATGAAATGGCTTTGAAACCCAGGCCTTTTATGGAAAAGTGCTCCAACAATCTGCTTTCAAATTAGAAATTGCATCTAGCATTTTATCTATAGTTTCTGGACATCTTAGTGTTGCCCCAGAGGTTTCCTGAATGAGTAGGACTGGGAGAGTTGATGTTAACAATAATTTATAGATGTATTTTTGCCAGTCTGGAGAGAAAAAAAGAGTATAAGTGAAACAGGGGCCATGCTGCAGTTATCTTTTAGTTTAAATAGTTTTGGAAATGTTCTGTGTGGGTTTTTTTCTTGGTACTGTTTTGTTGGGGGGGGGCTTTAAGTTTTTTTGTTTGGTTAGTTGGTTTAATCTTATAAACTGAAAGGTGTTTATTTATGGCTCTTTGTTGGTTCTTGACTTGAGTGTTTTATGTGCTGTTGCCTTCTTGAGGAAAATTACAAACAAGTGAAGTGACAGCCATCGTACTGACCCTTAACAGAGCCCGAAACATGATGTTTCAGGATGTTGCAGAGAAGATCAGAGCTTCAGGACAAGCAGTGTGTTGCAGCCCTGAGTCAGAAACTTATTCCTCTGAGCACACATTGAAAAAAATACCTAGAACATTGAAGCAGAACTTCACTACCTTTCTATGCTTGCATCTTATTTTATATGGCTACTATACATTTAATTCTTTGGTTTGGGGCATTTCAAGGGGTGTGTGGGCATACAACTGTGTGTGTATGTATGTATACACACATTCTCTCATATAGAGAACTGTTGGAGCTATTTTGCAGGCACACATTGTCTGGCTTACTGGCTGACACAAGCACTTGCTGATTTTATTAGCAGAGCCAGCCAAATTTAAAAAAAAAAAAAAATCCAGACAATCTGATGTCTTCTGTACAGATCCATCACTCCATCATATGACAGAGAAGATTTTTGTGTTGGAATATTTATTGACCTTGGACCTCTGAGACACCTGCAAACTGTGTGGAAAGCACCAAAAAGGATAAATAATAGAAGTTTGGTCAGGTAGTTACATACATTGATTGGCACCTTCTATTGCTTGTCTTTAGGGCTAATTTAGTGGCACTAGTTTGTGAGACAGTAAAGAACATTTTCATTTTGCCAGACAAATTTATGATTGTTTGCAAGCTGTAAAAAGAATCAAAATAACAAAAGTTCATTCAGTCAGTATTGATTTTAGGTTTTTTACAAAAGGAACTTTTGGCCATAATGTCAAGATAATTAAGAAATTAGCCATTCTGGTGGGTATTAAAAGCCTTTCTGACAACTCCACTGGGTGCCAGGGTGCTTCCACAGACACTTAGGTACATTCTACAAATATGTCCATGTGTCTTCTCTTGTGTTTGTACAGTATCTACCCCTAAGGACGCAAAAGGTAATCTTAACATCAAATTATTAAAATATCAGATTACACAGCCTTTACTGAAGTGGTCATTAATTGCTTTGTTCAACAGAAGTATTTTTACTTACCTTGAAAACTCTGAAATACATCTAATATAGGCAGAAGTATATGAAATTTAGCTAGATTGTATTACTCTAAGAATACATCAACAAATCTTCTGTACAGCAGTATCCTTCCAGACTTCTGATTTAGGTAGCATCAGGCAAGCTTTAAGCTTGTATTATTCTCTCCTTATTCTTTTTACCTTTTCATTGTTATGAAGAGATAAAGAAATAATATTCAGGATAAATAATGCAAAATCGTTGCTTCTTGTCTTTCTTTCACTCCTACCAAATGTCTAGGCTTTTAACTATAAACTAATTTGCAAGCTCCTATTGCAAAAGATGTACGTGCCTCAAATCAACCACTTCCCGAGAAAGTTGGTGTATAAATGTCTCCTGGATTCATAGGACAAAAGGGCTTTTTTGGGTTCATTGTCTAGTCTAGGTGAGCAAACAAAGCTCCTAATTTTGTGCAGAGCATGCTCAATGGCCCATGATCAACCTCTGAGAAATGTTGCAAAGAGCATCTTAAAAACTCCATGTACGGGAAAATCCAATGGTACACTGTTTCACTGGTAACAACCCTTGGTGTTAAAAATATGACTGATTTTTGGTTTGCATTTTTTCCTTCAAGTTTCACAACTCGATTCTGATCTGATTCTTTCTTACCAGTAGAATCATGAGGATTGCCTTACATTGGTGTGTAAGACACAGTGGTGTGCTTGAACAAAAGAAGTGGAAAGCACCAGTACTGGTGGTGCATGTTTCTTGTGCAGGTTAATATCTCTCCCAGTCTATCCCCAGTATGAGTTAAACAAATAACTTTATTCAATTTATTAATCTTCATGTTCTCCTCAATTTCCAAAAATAGGTGTTCCCTGCTCATCTGAGATGGTAGTTCCTCCTACTAAAAGCAAGAAGCTTGCTTTGATCTTTCACTGCTTAAGTATAACTGAGTCAAGACAACCTTCCGACTAGCTTGTCTAATTTATAAATGGACAAAGAAGGTACATGCTAAATGTTTTTAAGGACAAATAGGCCAATATTTAAAAAGCACTAAGAGCCCTTTCACTCAATATGTTCCCAGAACACTGTACTATTTCCAATTATCCTGCTTTTCTTCAAACTTAGAAACAGCAAATGAATAACAGATGTCAACTTCTGTTGAAGGCTACCTACTGAATGCTAGCTGCTCTTGCTTATTGGAAACCCTTTTAGAATGATTTCCCTTTCTTTCTGTTACCATGACAATATTTGGGCTAATCCCATGGGTTTTTTTCACATCTAAGAACGCTGTGTAGGCAAGTGGAATTATCATTAAAATGAATCCTATTTACAACTGATAATGAATGTCTTAACTGTGCCCTTGTTTGTAAGTGTGACGGTCTTAATACAGTTCTTTCAGGAAAGATAGTATGGAAAATACAAACCCTTAACTTCCTTTGATTTTAAATAGTTGATTGTTCCCTGGCTGTAGTAGGCTATGCATCATGTTGCTATGAAAATACTCTCTTGGTGTGTTGAGAATGTTCTGCTGTCCTACAATGGGACAAAGTCACCCTGCCACACTTACTGTCTGTGTGAATGTGTAAAGATCAGCCTCCAAATTTATCTAGATATCAAAATATCTATCCAACTCATCTTGTGCTCAAAAAAAACCCCCAAAAATTGAATTTTAGATTTGATTTATTTTTAAAACACCTCCAATACTGAAACTACATTAATTTGTACATATAAATCCTAGCACATACATCTCTAGCTAGCCTATAAACACATAAACCACCTCCACTCCCCATCTCCTAATCCCTGCAGGCTGAATTGTAGTCCATTAAAAAACATGGTTCTTAAAACCTTATGCAATAGAGCAACTAATGTGGGGAAGAGGTACATGCACTGAGTGGAATGGTATTTGTGGGAAATGCATTTCTCTCAGTTTTCCTTTTGTATGCTAACAAAAAATCAATTACATTATTCAGGGTCATTTATACATGTGGAAACCATTGGTGTGGGTATCCAGAGTAGGGGCCTGTAGTACAATCAACATAAGCTTATTTAAAAAAATATGTGTAAAGCTAGCTTGATATCTTTTCTGCTGGGGTTACAGGTTTGACTGTTAAAGGTAATAGTGTTAATGTAATGTATTTAGACTTCTGTAAAACATTTGGTCTGATACCACATGACACTTTGATTAAGAAATTAGAACAATACAAAATCAACATGGCCCACATTAAATGGATTAAAAGCTGGCTATACTATTTATTAATGACTTGGAAGAAAAATGAAAATCTTTACCAACAGAGACAGCAGATTACACAAATATTGGGGAGAGAGCTAAATAGTGTAGAAGACAAATCACTGAGAGAGGGAGTGACCTCGATCACTTGGTAAACTTGTCTGCCCAAACAAATGCATTTTAACAGAGCCAAATTCATAGTTATAGAACCAAAACTCAGCCCATGCTTACAGGTGGGGGCCCATCAGGGGAAGACTGTGGATTTGGAAAGGTTTCAGCAGCCACGGTAGACAAATGGTTCAGCCTTTGTGTTTGACTCCCACAAAGTCACTCCTGGAATACAGCTTCCAGCTCCGGAAAGGACCAGAAATGAGCTAATGGTGTGATCAAAGACAGGAGAAACATACTTTGCGAAAATACCTCAAGAACTGTTGTCTATTTACTCAATTGAAAAGAAGGTTAAGGATTGATGTGCTATGAAACCTCTGACTGCCTAAGTAAGGACTGTACATTTGATGTGTTTGGTCTCTTGGACAAAAGTATATGTCTCAATGCCTGGAAGCTAGAACTGACCAAGTCAACATTAAAAATGAAAAGGAATATTAGACAACTGAATGTTATTGACAGCACTGAAAGAATCTGTGAAAGGCTGCAGTAGATTCTTGACTGCTGATAAGTTAAAGCAGTGTTGAGATTAATTTCTAGAAGTTATATGGTAGTCCAAGCGAGATCTGATACAGGGTAGTCCTCTGATCTACATAACAGAGAACAATAATAAGCAATTACAGTTTTAGCCACTTATAACATGTAAAAGCAAATCTATGAAATTTGGCCCTATTACCAGCAATAAAACAAACAAAAATTTCTCTTAATGTTAACTTGGGTCATGAACTGGAGTGGTGCCTATGCATGTAGGGCAAAATCCAAATAAAGAATTTGGATCTTGTGGCACCTGAGAGAATGACAGCTTCCAGCCTTCCCCTGTACTCCAAACATTGCATATCAGTGTATAAGGTACGGTAGATCTCCTCCATCTCTGGGATGGGAACTGGGGGCCAGACAAGATGCCCACAGGCATCTCAGAGGGCATTCAGCATCTGTTCTTTGGCACCTGAGTGGGTCCCCAGCTGCCTAAGTCTCTTAAAAGGCTGAGCTTCAGGCCTTCCTCCCAAACGTGGGGCATTTGAGCAGAGGAGACAGAGTTGTTATCAGGCATTGCATCTGCTGCCTCCTCTTTTTGCACGTGACACCTGATGAGTTGTTGACAGACTCCTTGCTAAGTGCCTTCCATTTTCTGTGAAAAAGTAATGAACAGGATACATTCAGACCACTCAAGTTTGTTAAATACAACAATTCCTACTTCCATTAATAAGTTAGATATGTTGTACTCATTTGATAGCTTGCTGGTTTCAAATGGCACATTAATACTCAGTTAATCATTTTAGTTTAAAGAGGAGTATTCCAGGGAACTGCCAGATTTACATCTCTCTCTGTGTTATAAAGATGGTATTTTGCGTGATATAGGATGTACTTTCCATTTCAAGTGCGTCCTCATGCTACTTGTTTGCCTGAGACAAATATGGTAACTTACCAGCTAAGAAAGGGCCATTTCCAGATCATTTTGGTGAGTTGACATGCTAGCACTTTCATACCTAGTTTTTGTGTTAATTCACAGTCTCTAGCTAGTTCATGACTTTTTTCTATATGTCTAATACCAAAATTATAAGCCCCAGAGCAACACTGTCTTAACATGTGCATGCATGTGTCTGTATGCAACCGTATCTGAAAATATTAAAATATGTTCCAGAAACATTTAGTCTTCAGGGGAATGGGGAGAGGCAGGCATTTTTGGAAAGTGAAATCCCTATTGATAAGCTCCCCTACATCATTATTCTTGTTAGTGAATGAGCAAAAGCCCTGGGTCTTCAACCACTGGGGTCCAGCCAGCCTCTGTGGCCCCCTCCAGCAGCTTCGTTCCATGGATCTATGAGTCTAAAAACTCCTTTGGAGAGAGACCATCTCATGATAATTTCATACAGGTTGACCCTTCTTGACAGCTGTTTAACTTAGAGGACTTGGCACCTCTTGGTGACTCAACTGTCTTTTTATCAAGAGAGAAGCAGATCACCCTCACACTGTGATGCCACCCATTTTAAGTCCCAATTTGTTGTGTTTCTGTCAAGTATGGAAATTAAACCTGTCATCCTGTGTATAAGTTTGTAATGTCCTAGCTTAGATGAATGTCTGAAAAGCCTGGTAGTTCTCTTTGGAACTAAAGAGTGGGCTGGGATGCGTAGATACCCAATAAATCCTAAGTGCCAGCTGTAGTGAAGCACTTAGGGTACAGCATCTCCTATACAACATCTGTCAGTAGACACTCTCATTATTCATTTTATGTATATATATCTGTACACACATATATATGTATGTATGTACATATATATGTGAACATTTTAATATGTATTTTATGTATGTATTTATAGACACACATACATACACACACACATACATAATCCACTAAAAAGAGCACCCGCATGTCATCCTAATAAGTTTCTGACAATTCTTATACTAGTGCAAATACATTCCTTTTTTTTTTTCACATTGATTAGCAATTTAAAAACAGATTTTCTACCAGAAATTTCCCATTCGAGGAAAACAAATGGGCTTCAAGTTATAACCTGAATATAATAGTGAATGCTAATCTTCTAAGGGTACCCTGATATTGCCATTACACAGCTGATCACAGTGTCGAAGAGCATAGCAATCTAGCATCTGTTTCTATCACTGTAGTACTAAAGCAATGTTATATAATAAGCATGGGAGGAAGACTGCCTCTCTAAAAATGTGAAGGAGTGCTCAGTAAATAACGTTCCTAAATAAAACAAGGACATTGTGGCAAGAGACCTTCCTTCCCACTTCTTTACTTTAGTCAAAAAGCTCTCCATGTAATTGCAGGAAGGAGTGCATTTTGTCTTAAAAAAATGTGTCTTGCAACTACATTCAAGCCCGTACCTGGGAAGGACCAAAATGGAAGGACAGAATTCAAATTAATTTCAATCTTGATATTATCTGCTTAGTCAACTGTATTTCTAGGATTAGAGGCATACAGTATTTTGAAGCAGGAAAGAAACCCGTCTGTGTTTTCTTCGAGAAAACAGTTATTAACTGGAGCTTGAAAATAAATTTTGAAAAAATTACCTGAGTATTACACAGCTTTCCTGAAACTGCCAGCTTTCCTGGCCTAACATGAAGCCTAGATTTCAGAAGTGGTTAGCACAGAACTGTCTTAGAGTGGTACATTGCTGTGTTCAGTTGCATGACACAAAATATGCTTGCAGCAGCCCAAGGCATTACACTGAGACATGTGTCCACCTGTGGTATGTGAGCAGTCCCACTGATTTCAGTGAGGCTACTCATGTTCAAAGTCTGAGCAATGATTAACTACATTTGCTGCATCAGGACCCACCGTGGCTTCTAAAAGGGGTTTGTTTATGGACTGGGGTCCAAAGCTAGGGAAAATGGGATTTTCAAGTTTTGTGGTAACAGGAGAAGGAAGATATGCCAGGATCAGAGAAAATACCTATCATAAAGAACAGCTTGGGTGACTATTTTTTCATTAGTCTTGAGCTACAGAAGAAGTAGCTGATGTCTAAAAATTTAACTGTTTACTAAGAAATAGCAAAATGCTTATAAGCCATTTCACTTTTACTTGACTATGTATATACGATACACATAGAGTATCTGGGGTTCTCCCTGGGGGAGATACTCTATACAGGAATTATTGTTATTCTGTGTACATAATGGGGGGTGGGAAGCAAAGGAAGAGACAGGAATGGTGGGTAGGAAGAGAGGAAAGGATGGAGAGTGATAGGAAAATGCATTATTCACAATTATGTGGATTAGTGTAGACAGAACTACGTGGCTTCTGTTCTAATCAAAGCCTCAACTTCCATATAAGCATTGGTCCTGACAAGGATTGCCATGATGGCAAATACTGACATATCACTATAATAAAAGCAATAAGTTGATGAAGCAGATCAGCTAGCCCACCCAGCATAAAAACTCATTGCTTATAAACAAAGAAGCTGGCTTCATGGAGATTAATTAGTATTTTTGTGATCCCCAGTTATAGGCTAGACACCTACCACCTCCAGAGAAAATCTAACTGTGTTTGGCATCCTAACAAGCTGCAGTGGTTTTAGCCAACTGCTACAAAGGCATGTCAAAGTCCTAATTATTTTGAAGGGGACACAACAATGCACTTCAAAAGATGACCAGTATCATTGCAATGGCCCATAAACTCTTCTCAGTAATTAGCCTTTAAGCCTACAATCACAGAAATAGGGTGAAGTTGATATGTTCCAACAGCACTGTTGAGTATGATTTCAAACATGTAAAAGCACAAACACTTATGTGTGTGTGATGTGAACTTACATATGTGTATGTAACTTCACTGACTATATGCTTGTAATTAAATATCTCCAATGGTTTGCACAGAAGACTTTGAAGAAATGCTACTGTTCTTTCCAGAGAATTACCTGTAACATATTGGGTGAAACTATGTCCCCTTTGTGTGAATTTCAAAAGTCCCAGCTTCACTAGTGCCCACTCTATACTTTCTTTGTATCCTGAAAGGAAAATAATGGCTTTTCTCACATCAGGAATAATGAGTAGAAGATGATGTCAAATTTCTGTTCCAAAAGACAAGGATATAGAAGGAGTTTCTTCACTCTCTGTGATGCATGAAGACTAAGTGCAATCTATGCCTCCTGGCTGCAATGCATATATCTGGAATAGCATCAGTAAGTGTATTTTTTGTTTCCTATTTGATATTATTCATTAAATGTATTGTAACTTTACACTTAAATCATGTCAGCTATGAGTAAGCAACAACTAAGGCATGGAGGTATTTCCCAATTAATAGAAAAAAAACCAAACCACCTTGTAAACTGATCCAAGAATAAAATTCCCAAGAAATACCTTTAATAGCTTCTGTGGCATTAAGGGACCTGAAAACTAAAATCAGTACAATATTTTACATTTATTAAATTAGTTCTTAATGTCAGAAGGAAGCAAAGCACATGTGCAAGGGTCACTGTAAGCATCATCCTTGTTCAGATTTGTCTGCATGTTCCAGTGGGGTTGTAATGATTTCCACATCTGCCAGACTCACACAAAGCATAGGAGTAGGTGTAGCTGCTGAAGCAGGTTGCAGCTGGTAGAAGTCAAGCAAATCTGTGAGATCTGCATAGTTGCCAATCTTAGGTTTTTGTGTAATTATCTCTATTTTAGTGTTGGGACATTTTACAATTTTTTATCTACCCACCTTCAAAAAACTCTTGTAAATTGAGACCTACTATTGCTGCCATTTCATTCAAAGATGCAGCTACCAGAAAAAAGACACAGGCCAATACTGTCAGGGTCTGGGCTGTAATAACTTCTCCATGGCCAAAGGGAGAGTCCACAAAGGAGCAGAAAGTTGAAACTGGGTCTTTCTGAATCTCTGTTAAGATCTGACCTTCGGACTGTGTTTTATTTCTGCATGCCTTCATCTTCCAAAGACTTGCCTGAGTTTAATTCTATGCCCGTCAGTTTCAATGGGCTTGATGAACTGCAAAATCAAGCACACATATAAGCCATCCCCTCTGACAGTTTAGAAGAGGAATAATTTCTTAAGAAATACATGAGTTACAGAAGGCAAGATTTTGACTTCAGTCTTCTGCAAGCCTAAAACATGCAACTACCAGGAACTCATGCCTGGAAGTAGCAAAACTTTGGTATTTCATGGATGATTTTAGCAAATTAATTATTGAAGTAGTCATTGAGAATACATGTCCTCAGGGTCCTTCTTATGGCTTCCAAAAAGTTAATTACTGGTGAATTGGAGTTTTCTCCTGAAAGGATTGAAGCAGATGCATTAAACTTTGTGGGATCTGCTCTGTATCTTCTGACCGTCTTGCACACGCAGGGACATGATTGGTTCGTGCTGCTGGAGGCATCCTGAGGAAACTGCCAGTGCTGTGAACAAGCGTGAAAAGTTCCTGCTGCCCACACCATCACTGGAGCTGTCACTTAGCTGCTACCTCCAGAGATACCGTCAGGTAATTGGCTGTTTGGGACTGTTTTGGGGTGGCGACTGTTCCTCTTCAGAGAAACACAAGCGTGGTTGGTGAGGAAAAACAAAAGATTTAAGCTGAGAACTTTTACTTCCAGCAGTTTTTGCTGAGCTGTATTTAGAATAAGAAAGCTCTTCCCTCACAGTGCTGACAACAGCTATTTAATCTAACTGTTTGTGAGAGACTGAAAGAGTTAATGTCTCAAACATTGTGGTGGGGCAAGTTCTGCTTAAAGACAAACCCTGCACAGCAAGGAACCCAGGTGAAAAGCCCATCAGCTCAGACATCAGCAACAGGAGGGGGAGGGTGTGCTGGAGGGTGTGCAGCTCCCTGTTCTGATACAAAGATAAAACAATGGCCATGTTTGCAGGGAAGGAGAAGTTACTCCACAAATGACCCCCAAGCCCAAAGGCTCACAAACTGTTCATTAACCTGACGAGTTCAGGTGCCCGCCCAAAGGAGGGGCAAGGATGATCACAGAATCATAAAATCATAGAATCATAGAATCATTTCGTTTGGAAAAGACCTTCAAGATCATCGAGTCCAACCATTAACCATGCCCCCTAAACCATGCCCTGGAGTATCCTGTCCACTCGCTTTTTGAATATCTCCAGGGATGGTGAATCAACCACTTCCCTGGGCAGCCCATTCCAATGTTTGACAACCCTCTCAGTAAAAAAATTTTTCCTAATATCTAACCTAAATCTCCCTTGCCTCAACTTGAGGCCATTTCCTCTTGTCCTATCTCCAGACACCTGACAGAAGAGACCAGCACCCACCTCGCTACAACCCGCTTTCAGGTAGTTGTAGAGAGTGATAAGGTCTCCCCTCAGCCTCCTCTTTTCTAGACTGAACAACCCCAGATCCCTCAGCCACTCCTCATAAGACTTGTGCTCAAGGCCCCTCACCAGCTTGGTTGCTCTCCTCTGGACATGCTCTAGCAGCTCAATGTCTTTCCTGTAGTGAGGGGCCCAAAACTGAACACAGTACTCAAGGTGTGGCCTCACCAGTGCCGAGTACAGGGGAACAACCACCTCCCTGCTCCTGCTAGCCACACTGTTCCTGATACAGGCTAGGATGCAATTGGCCTTCTTGGCCACCTGGGCACACTGCTGGCTCATATTCAGCCGGCTGTCAACCAGCACCCCCAGGTCTTTCTCTGCCGGGCAGCTTTCCAGCCACTCTTCCCCAAGCCTGTAGCACTGCATGGGGTTGCTGTGACCGAAGTGCAGGACCTGGCACTTGGCCTTGTTGAACTTCATACGATTGGCCTCAGCCCATCGATCCAGCCTGTCCAGATCTCTCTGTAGAGCCTCCCTACCCTCAAGCAGATCGACCCTGCCTCCCAACTTGGTGTCGTCTGCAAACTTGCTGAGGGTGCACTCAATCCCCTCATCCAAATCATCAATAAAGATATTAAACAGAACAGGGCCCAACACCGAGCCCTGGGGAACACCGCTTGTGACCCACCGCCAACCGGATTTCACCCCATTCACCACGACCCTCTGGGCTCGGCCATCCAGCCAGTTTTTCACCCAGTGAATAGTGCACTTATCCAGGCCACAAGACGCCAGCTTCTCAAGGAGTATGCCATGAGACACAGTGTCAAAGGCCTTACTGAAGTCTAGGAAAATAACATCAACAGCCTTTCCCTCATCCACTTGGCGGGTCACCTGGTCATAGAAGGAGATCAGGTTGGTCAAGCAGGACCTGCCTTTCGTAAACCCATGCTGACTGGGCCTGATCCCCCTCTTATCCTGGAGCTGCCATGATAAAAGGACACAAACTGAAGCCCCAGGTGCGCCCCAGGACTGGACCCCTCAGCTGACTGGACACCTCGTCTGACTGAACCAACGCTGGACCCAGGACCGGTGAAGTCTTTCTCTCTTCCTTTTTCTTTCTCTGTCTTCTCTCTTTCCTTTTCCTTTTCCACAATCCCTACACCTCATCCGTTTACAAGATATAAACCGTTGACCAAGTCTGAGACTAAGGGTAGATCCAGCCACCCCTGGGCCCTTCTCTGAGGAGGAGTCCAGAAAGCAAGGGGGTCTGCTCTGAACCTCGTGACTCAACAGGAGGGATCTCCTTATTCCCTGAATCAATGTATATGGTTACCACAAGTTACCTGGTTTACTGAGACAGTTTCAAGATATAAACCGTTGACCAAGTCTGAGACTAAGAGTGGATCCAGCTGCCCCTAGACCCTTCTCTGAGGAGAAGTCTGGAAAGCAAGGGGGTCTGCTCTGAACCTCCTGACTCAACGGGAGGGATCTCCTTATTCCCTGAATTGATGTATATGGTTACACAGTTTACAGAAGTAGTCTTATGCCAATTCCTGTTGTGAGAAACCCTGCCATCTACTACCACACCTCCCCAGTTCAGTTTGCTTCTGTCATGAATAAAATCTTTAACTGATCGTTTAGTGTCATTTCACCTTAATTTAGCCTGAGGGAATTTTGAATTAAACATGACTCCCTGGTCTGTCCAGTCTGGGTCATGACACTGTTGAAGACATGAAGTAATTTCCAACCCAAATACATTAATTGACATTCAAATTACATTACCTTACATGCTTTCACTTGTCGAATGAGAAAAAAAAATAGAAAATGATAGTTTAAATATGTCTGCTGGCATCAGAAAAACTGGCCCCAAAATTTGAGGGGCACTCAGAGGAGCTCACAGCATGTAAACTCATATATTGCTGTGCTTATACTGCTGTCTCTGGTTATGTGAAATATTAGGGTTGGAATTAGGTCTGCCAGAAAATGAAGGTTTGGAATGTCCAAAATAATTCTTGAATTTGTGTCTAGTTTGTCATGTAGCTCAAGTTGAAAGAAAAGATTTCTTTTCTGGAACACATTGTTTTGACATTTTCGAAGTGAGATGTTTCATCTTTTCACTCTAGAACAACATTTTGTTTCAAAACTTAGCTAGCAATGATACTTGAAAAGCATTCAAATACCCAGAATTGAGCTAAACATTGTGTTTTGGGTCAAGGAAAACTCCTTGTTCAATTCATGATCCTTTTTCCTTAAAATGTCAGTTACTTCCATGATGTTACTTCTGCAGGCAAGGGGTAGCTAGCTGGTCACCTGACAATCACAGAGGTATGCAGTTGGGGAAATTTTCATTGCTTCAAGGAAATGCTGGAGGGGAACCTGGACAGGTTTTGTGACAGTAATGTAGAAGTGTGTGTGGTGGGAGAGAACTGCAGGAAGTTTTATACCAAATCCCTGACATTACCATTTTACATAGGGATGATCCTATGCCTCTCCATAAAAACAGTGATGAGCCTTTTAAAAGTGCTGGGAAGACGTTCTTTTTCAAATCTGGCCTAAGAAACAGGAATGTCTGCAGACATGATTTTTCATCCTCATTTCTTCTGTGAGCACCTTTGTTCCCACAAGTAAAGAACAACCCAACTTTTCCTTTTTAGCTGATGTTTATTGCTAATGTTATGTCATGATAGATTCAACTACTTAATGTAGCATCGTATGTGAACGAGCTACAGTGAAATGAAAAAAAAATAGCAAATGAAACTTGAACTCTTCAGATTGCATATTTAGGGTGAAATGAAACTTCCAGGTCAACTGCCTGTTCTTGCCCTGATTTTTATTTAAAACAGGCTAGTTTCTGAAGCCTAAGTTCTTATATTTCACATGATGGTTACCAAAACACAAAAGCACATTATAAGACAATAGGAGTGCAAAAATGCCTCCTGTTTGATAAGATCAAGGACTTCAGAAAAACAAATTACGTGACATATCCCATGCCTTACCTTCAAGGGAAATCTGGGACACTTTTTTTTTAGATGGAAAAGTTAATACCCTGTTGTTCAAAGGCCCCCTTACTGTGTGACTGTAGTATGTCATTTGTGGCAAATTGACCCTTGTGATAATCTATATTCTTTGTAGATTTGTAGAGAGAACATGTTTTCAAGAGTGGTTAGTTTCTATTAACAAATGTCACTGCTTTGCTTTTTGGCCACATTTGAAGAAAATATACTTACATTGTTGATCTGAATAGCTGTTAAGTGCTATACGGCTTTTTCTTTTCTCTTACGAAACATAACTAGTTCAAAATTTAGGTTCAGCTTTGCTGCTTGTATGGGTTAGGGACTGACAAAGCTAGCTAGAACGAGACCAGATGCTGGGCAATTTTTACTGCCCAATTTCTCTGAATTTTTCAGGTTTTGTCAATCTTCTTTCCTTTGGGCTTTTATGATTAGAGACTACAGCTCATTCCAAGAGATCTTTTTCGGATGTGACTGCTCCTTTAATGAGGCTAAGCTAACCCCCCAGACTTGTTTCACTTATAAACCCCAGCTGTGTTTATCATGGTTGCCCTCAAAGGATTTAATCTGCTTACTCCCATGCACATCATCATCTTCTAGGAGGCAGCACTAAGTATAATGGCATTTGAACCACACTGTGTATGGGAAATAGAAATACTGGAATTATATGTGAAACAAATCAAATCTCTCTAGTGCTGGAGGGTCAGTCAGCCAAATTATCTTTCAAAGCAAGTAAGAGAAGAACCCCAGTGGCTTCCTTGAGTGCACTTTCTTGCCAACCCTGGTCTTATTCCTGCATGAGGTACAACGGGACCCTGAACCCAGGAGGTATAGAGCAAATTCGGAGAGCGTTCTTCAGTCTGGAAAGGGCCTTTGCCTTCACCGGAGATCAGACATAGGCAAGAAAAAATGGTGCAGTATAGTTAGACAAGAGTAATAGAGCTTGCCCTCCTCTTTCATTATAGACTAGTTAACCCAATGCTAAATTCTTGTGAGAATTTCCCCCCACAGCCCCTTTGTATTTACAGCCACCCTGAAGGATGGCAGAATACTGTGACAAGAATGTTGCAAAGCTGTAGGAAATAAATGCTGTCACAGGACAGAGGGAAGGTTGCAACCCACTGCATACAGACTGTTTCTGCTTACAGGTATGTGTGAGGAGAGCTGTGAAGGAGGTGAGCTCAGGGACACCCTCAGTGATGAAGCAGTGCTCGATGTGGGGCACAAAAGCAGACAGGGCTCGGAGACCTTCCGGTGACAATGTAGGGTTGTCAGCTCTGCGATGGGAAAGGATTTGGGCAGGGACAGCACCTCACATGTGGAAAGGGAAGAGTCATGGACGGCTTTGGAGAGGAGGAGGAGGAAACTTGCTGTGAGGGATGCCCAGCTTGGTTTATTTTCCTAATGCATTATCAGTAAAGGGTGTATACTGCCTCAATGACACTTTTAAACCTCCTTAAGCTAAATTGAAGACCTGCTGTCCTGATTGTAAGATTCGTATTTGAAGTACTTGTTGCTGTCTCAGGTAATTCCAAAAGCATCCAAAGACTCAAAAAGAAGATTGTTTTTTTTTTTCCCTAAGGCAGAGGTCTGACATGGGATAATCCATACTTTATATATGATACGAGGAGATCTGCAAGACATCAAAGCAGTTCCCCAGGAAGATGGAAGTGAGAGCCATATAAGAATGGGGCCAGTGGGTTTGTGCTTTTTTCTGATGATGTGCTAAACCTAGTATATTTAAAAAAAAGTCTTGTAAGTTACACATTTCAAATAGACAGTAAAGATATATGCACTCTTGTTTCAGTGGTATTGAAATCTTACTGTGCAGTAAAGCAAAAGTGTCCAGCTGCTTCAGATAACTTCAGTGCTTGCTACATACAAAAAGATATACAAATAAAGTCCTGAGTCAGATCTGTAAGGAAAAAACTGCATTTCCAGGTGAAATTTTCCCATAACAAGAGTTTACTCACAACCCTTATCCCTATCCCAGGAAGTAATCATCTGGCTTGACAAAAATGCCTGGCTGTCCCTGAAGCGGCTGACTTACAAGTCTGAGGTGAAGCAGTCCCACTGAGTGTTTGAAAGCGTTTCGTTGATAATCCATAGCATCTCTTTCTCTGTGTAGCTGTCATATAACGGCTGTTAATGGTGCATTATAGCACATAATGCACTTAACCATGATATTTCATTGTTTTAGGCGCTATTCCATTGTCAGAGATATCTTATTAAAGCTTATCATTACATGCTTGACATTATTTTAATAGCTTTGGCAACAACACATATAAATAAATCAGAGACATACAGCAAGGTCTGAGCTGCTTTTCATGTCACTTCCTGATTTAATTCAAGACTAACTTTCCCCAAAGTTATCAAAATGTTTACACAATATATAAGAACCAGCCCCTCTTCCCATTTATTTTCACTGTCTGTGTATGCAGATGGAGATCTCTCTTTCAAACTGGAGTCTGAATTACACAGCTAGTCCAAGACCCTGAATCAGCAGAAACTGAAGACCTTTTATTTTCATAAAGGATGGTGTTATCAAAACAGGAAGAATTTGCCTGAAAGAACACTGTGTCTTTTATAATCCTTAGCCTCCCAGTTCCCATTGAACTGATAAAATGTTCCAGGAACTCCATCTCTCTGGGTGGGTATGAAAACATACTGGGAAGATTTCTTTAAAGAATACTACCAGGTGGCTTGAGATCAACAGTTTGATTTTGTTTTAAAAAGAGCTGAGTGTGAGAAAAACTGCTATGGACAGGAATTTTCCCTCTATCCCTCTCTCTCTTCTTTCAAGAGACGATAGATAAAGTGTTGGCTCTAAAGAACAGAATATCATTGTGTTCATTTATATGCGCTATGGTATTCTAAGAAAATGAGACTTTCTGTGAATCAGGGGAAAAAATAACCCCATATATGATGTCTACTCATTAATTATGACAAATACTAATAACCTGCATGGGGATGGTGGAGCTCAGTTTTATTCAGGTGGAACGGTGGAGCAGATTACCCAGCAAGCAGCATGCAGGAGCCTTCCCTGATTCATTTAAAATGAGCAACAATCATTTAGTTTTTCAGCAACATTATGTGGACTCCACTCCTGTAGAAGAGTTTATCATTCACTAGTAAGAAAACGTGTCAATGCTACTCTTGGAAACAGTCTGTGATATCTACTTATCATAAATGACAGACTGTAAGTACATCTCTTCTCACTTATTTTAACTTTTTTAGAAATGAACTATTTAACCTCAGTTCCTGGAAAAATTATGGAGAAGATTGTTTAAAGAATAATGCAATCATCAAGCACAGTCAACATGTGTTCACAAAGGGAAAGTCCTGTTTAACTAATCTGATATCCTTCTATGATAAGGTCACCCACTCAGTGGATGAAGGGAAGGTTGTGGATGTAGTTTTTCTGGATTTTAGTGAGGCTTTTGATACTGTCCCTCACAGCATCCTTCTGGACAAGTTGTCCAACTGCAGGATGAGGGGGTTCATGGTGCACAGGGTGAAGAACTGGCTGAAGGGCAGAGCTCAAAGGGTTGTCATGAATGGGGCTACATCTGGCTGGTTACTGGTCACTGGTGGTGTTCCTCAAGGTTCAATTCTTGGGCCAGTTCTGTTCAATATTTTTATCAATGATCTGGATGCAGGAGTCGAGTGCACTGTTAGCAAGCTTGCGGACAACACCAAACCGGGAGGTGCTGTTGACTCTTGAGGGACAAGAAGCCTTGCAGAGGGGTCTAGATAGATTGGAGCATTTGACAATCATCAACGGCATGAAATTTAACAAGTCCAAATGCCGGATTCTGTACCTAGGATGGAGTAATGCTGGGCACAAGTATAAACAGGGAGAGGAGTGGCTGGAGAGCAGCCCTGCAGAAAGGGATCTGGGGCTGCTGGCTGGCAGCAGGCTCGATGTGAGTCAGCAGTGTGCGCTGGCAGCCAGGAGGGCAAACCGCATCCTGGGGTGCATCAGAGACAGCATGACCAGCCGGTCAAAAGAGGTGATTATCCTGCTGTATTTAGCGATGGTGTGGCCTCACCTCGAGTACTGTGTGCAGTTCTGGGCCCCACAATTTAAGAAGGATGTTAACGTCCTTGAATGCATCCAGAGGAGGGCAACAAAGCTGGTGAAAGGGCTGGAAGGCATGTCCTGTGAGGAGCGGCTGAGGACTCTGGGTTTGTCTGATTTGGAGAGAAGGTGGCTGCGGGGCGACCTCGTTGCTCTCTGCAGCTTTCTGAGGAGGGGAAGTCGAGAGGGAGCTGCTGAGCTCTTCTCCCTGGGATCCAGTGATAGGACGCGTGGGAGTGATTCAAAGCTGCATCAGGGTAGGTTCAGACTTGATATTAGGAAACATTTCTTTACTGAGAGTGTGGTCAAACACTGGAACAGGCTTCCTAGAGGGGTGGTCAATGCCCCGAGCCTGTCAGTGTTTAAAAAGGTGTTTGGACAATGCCCTTCATAATATGCTTTAACTTTTGGTCAGCCCTGAATTGGTCAGGCAGTTGGACTAGATGATTGTTGTAGGTCCCTTCCAACTGGAACTATTCTATTCTATTCTATTCCATTCTATTCTATTCTATTCCATTCCATCCTATTCTATTCTATTCTGTTCTAATTCTAAAGGAGGAGCTGAGATTCTAAGAAGCACTTGTCTGACACAGTAATTCTTATCTTCATTTGATCCCGTACTTTGACAAGTCCTGAATTTGAGTCCCAGATCCTTAGTCTGATTTGGAAAATTACTCTATTTCAACTGTACCATATGGCTGATTGAAGCCAGTTTTCCGTGGTCTACTTGTCTTTCATTCAGAGCCAGTCAAGAGATTAAAGTGGCATTTTTATTTCTGGCATGAAAAAGAAAATTCCAGTTAAAATTGGAGTTGAAAACAACTATTTCTAAATATTCTAAATCAAATAGTGCTCATTTTTTCTATGTCATGATTTTTAAAATAAATGTTGATTTCTATTATAAAACCAATAATGACTTTATGGAGCTTTTCATTAATGAAACCTATAAACCAAATACTTAATAATCACCAAAACCTGCTCCAAAGTAAGAAGCAAGTTAAAAAAACTGAACCATATTTAGAAAAAAACTTTAAGTAGTTCAGTAACTCTTAATTATTCTGGTGCATATCAAAATAAGTTGTATTGCAGTAATCATTAATATATAACATGTACATGAATATAATACATGGAATTATCTAAAATATGTCAAGGGCTTCCACTGTATTTTTCTAAAATAAATAATCCAAAAATGATTGAGGGAAAGACTCAGTAGTCTCAAGTAGCTTGAGTTGTCTCAAGCTGTTTCATGCATTCATGCTGGAAGAAGCGAAGGATTGTTTACCTTATTTCGCTACTCTGTTCTCAGACTCATATTTAATTGCACTGTGGTCACCAGGATATGTGCATGCTAATATTATTAAAACTGTTTGATAGAAAGAGTCCAGTTGACTTTTGTTTTAATGTACATTGTGCAGGCGCAAGTCATTGCTTACCTGACTACCTTCTTCCAAAGGAGAGCACCACTGAATTGCTGTCTCATCCAAAATCCATAGTCCAGATCATAAATGCCTTTTTCGCACATAAAAGAAATGTGTGATTCCTGTTCATATATATGCCTATATTCACCTTGCCCAAAAGGGACTCTTCATCTTAACAATGGGCAACCATCCCAAAGAACTGAGTTGTGCCCATAGGTCACTTGCTCTCATTCTCACTCTTCCTTTTCTATACAACAAAAGTTTTCCTCCCTCCTCCCAAGGCACATTTGTCTCTTTCCACATCTCCTCCTAAGGCTGGTTCTCTGCCTAGAAATCAGGCAGCCAGTGAAGAAGATAACCAGGGAAATGTTGGAAGAGCTGGAAGAGCACCAGCATTGCCTGGTATTGAGTAAAAGGTTTACTTAAAGTGTTAACGAAACAAATTCCTGTGTGCAAAGCAAACTATGGGTATAGCTAAATTATAACACTCCACCTTTAGGATTCTGAACTGATAAAAACCTTTTAGTTCCATGCCAAAATAACTGCAACTTTTATCTTCTGCTATAGCTTTGGGGTCCTTTTTTTCCTCACTTGCAACCACTGTTGCATGTCCGTGAGGTGTGGAAGGCTACAGACCTGATGTTGGAGAGGCTGTTACGAGGATTCATTATAGTGAAGGATCTCAGGCTGTAAAACCCAGATCTGTTTCTCCTCCAACTGATATCAGCAGGAAGAGCGGAAAAGACCTTTTCTGTGACTATGAAATATGCATGAAGTGACAACAAGCTAAGTATGACAGCATTTTGCCTCCTATTGTCTCAGAGAGCATCCAGATAAGCTGTGGTAAATTGAGCCAAGGCAATTTAAGATGCTGCACTCCACGTGCTGGCAGTTACCCTCACTGCGACTAAGCAGGCAAAGATGGTAGTAATTGCAGGTTCCTTAGCACTGAAGTTCACAGCCTGACATACTCATTTCAGGTGCCATGTGTTTTGTTTTCCATATGTGATGCCAGATGGATGCATTGTGAGAGAGGTCAATCCCTGTGCTTTCAGGAAGGTTAACGAAATCCAGTGAAAAGCAGATAGGAAACACATAGCCCATCTCATCCTAGTCCTATTAGTTACTGAGTGGTTTGCATCTCTGAAATACTTAAGATTTTCTGACACCTTTTTTTTCCCCTTTTGCATTACTATTATACAGCTTATTATACAAAGAACACATTCTCTTTTCTTTTTGAACTTTAACTTTTAACTACATTCTTGGCCAGCAGGGCAGTCAGTGGTAATGGCTTCCACAACCTAATTATGTTTTGTATGGGATAATATTTCCTTTTATCAGGTCTAAATTTGCCAGCTTTTGATTTCTTTGAATGCTTCATTGTCATGCATGTTATGAGACAGGAAGGATAGAGGTTTCTGTTCTGCTTTCTCTGTAACATTAATTATTTGTATGCTCTTATCATGTCTCCTCTTATTCACTATTCACAGCCTTTCACAAATAAACAATCCCAGTCTTTTTAATCTGTCTTCCTAAACAGTTTTCTCATGTGCTTAATAATTTTCAGTGCCCTCCTCTGACCCCTGTCTAATTTTGCAATATCCTTTGTGGGAGGGGGTGCTGGGTGCAGTAGTTGAATACCACGAGACCCTGCCATCTATGTGTATTCCCTGCCGTAACACAAAGAGCAGAAGTCAGTTTAAGCTGTTATGTTATGGAAACATCATAAAAGGCCTAACTTTTCATAATAGCCTAGGTAGGAATAACGTTGGGCTTATGTTCTATTTATGAAAAAATCTCCAATATGACTTTATTTTGTACAGCATTCCTGATGCCAGCTGTATCTGGAAATGCTTTATGGAATAAATATCAGAACAAAAGGATTCTATAGTAAATAATGGCAGTGAGAAATGCTAAGGATAGACCCGGAAGAGTATTTAGACCCCAAACTCCTATATAGTCCAAGAGAAAACTAGTTGCTGTAGGTTGCTAAATGAGACTATACTCTTGTAATATTTCAGTTGGGGTGTGTGCTTTGAAACACATTTCTTGTTTGCACCTATTTACTGCAGTTTGGTTCTCATGGCAGCGCACTCTCATCAAGCAAGTGGAGCAAGAAGAAGGTGAGTCTTAGTCACTAATGGCTTTCCAGCCCCCAGCCCCAGACTACAGCTAATACAAAATAAAGCCCCTGTAATGTATGTAGTGTGGAGTTCAGGTCCTCTGTATCCCGTGGATTGCTCTGCAGTCCTGTTGTGCTGTACACCCTGCCACCACCAGTTGGCCAGTACATTCAAGTAGCTGAGCCAAAGGCCCAAAACATCCCAAAACTTACAATTACGATCAACTTTAGACACATGAGTAAGTGTCCCAACACTGTCTCTACTAACAGGTGGGGAAATGGGTTGTCATTGAGATAGTCCATACCAGGAGATCTTTCAGTGCTTAGCCCCCATGTGTTGAAGCAGAAGAGATACATGGCATGCAGAAGTAAGGGTCTATTCTAAGCTTGTTTAGGGACAAAGCCTGGATTTCTGCTGACAAGGCACTGGCGCAGAGCAGTGCTGGGAATGGTTTTGAGGAGCACAAGGAGGAACAAGGAGCATTTTTGGATACAGGGAGCACTGGACCACCAAACACTGCCTGCAGTGAGTGCAGAATCACATCTTGACTGCAGGTCAATCCCAAAGGAGTCATGCTTGTATTCATCTCCAAAAAACTGTGGCACGCCCTCCCACACTCCCCCAGCCACAGATCTGCCTGTGTGGAGATCAGGCAGGAGTTAATCCCATATGGCGCCTGTGGCTTATCCTCAAGAGCCCAGAGCTCTCCTGCAGCAGCATGCATTGGTAGGAGGCAGTGCTGAAAAGGTGGGGGAAACACAGCGAAGTAGGGTCATACGTTTTGTGCACCTTTGCAAGTTCTTGTTACTTCATCAGACAGGGGGAATGAAGATTAGAGGAAGGGAGAGGAGATAAAGAACAAATGCCAAGGGAAAATACCTGGGAAGACCAGTAATGAGAACAAGGTAGGAAAGGTATCAGCCAGGTTGCCTACAAACCCCATTGATTTGCAACAAGAAAAACTCCTTAGTGCTATATCTTTTTCTCCAGACACAGAGGGCAATGGAAATACAATCTTCTGTTTGCAAAGCAAAAGCATCAGAGGATGAAGATAGTGCACATATGGGAACATCTGCTCTTCCTGAAAGATAAGCGTGCAACAGGATGGGAGCTATGACAGAATCATGGGCGTTGGTTTATGAGTCGTGCAGCAGGGAGGAGCTAGAATTAAAGGCAGCAAAATGAAGGGAAAGAGGCTGCAGTTAAAAATAGCTACAAAACTGAGGGTGCAGCTTGTTCTAATAATCCAGAAGAAATGTGCCTGCTTCTTCCTTAACTGTTGTATCAAATATTACAAACAAATAGTTCTGCCAGTTCCAGTAATCTTTACTACCAGTGGTCAAAACTGGGAGCAATACTAAGCGTTTACAAAGTGAGCAGGTCTAACTGGATGAGAAGAAAGAAAAATCTTGTATGTAAGCATAAACATATTTAGGAAAAACAAAACAGAAATAAATATAAACATATAGAATAAATGCATATTGGATAAACAGAAATATTTATAGGATATAAACATATAGTTACAGTGTATCACCGACATGAATGATACAGCTACAGGTGTATTGATATTTCTAGTTCCAACCAGTGAGACTCTCAGGCCTCCACTCAGAAAAGGAGGGTACCCTGATTTACTAAGGGTGCCAGCCAGTCTGGTAAGGGACAAAATGTCCATTTAAAGGTCTTGGGTTTTTTCTGCAAATCTTCTATGACGGCATGGCTTGCAGTTTGTATGCCAAGCCATGTTCTGTAGAGAATAAGGGTTGAATGTATGAGAAGAAAAACTGGAAAACAAATAGAGATAGTAACAATAGGCAAAATACTAGCATATCAAAGTATAAACCCAGTTAGCATGGGGGTGGTGGATAATTAAACCACAGGAAAATCCCTAAGATTTGTGGTAGGAAAGAACTCATTTATGTTCAAGTTTTCTGTCTTAGCAAATGGAGGTCTATTCTAAAATGAAGCAGGCTGTTTAAGACAATTATTAAGGCTGTCTAATCTTCTGTATGTGTACAGCAAGTTCTTGAGGCACTCTTCCTCTTTTTTGAGTCTCCTTGATATGCCATAATTATGTATGAAAGGTCCCATGCAAAACAGCCACTGGTTTCTTGTATTTGAAAAATGATTTTGATCTTCTGAATAAAAAGACACAGCTTGTGCAAAGCAATATTATTAGTGGCAGCAGGCTTTTGTTTTAAATTTATGCTATGTTTTTGTTTTAGGTAAGAACTGTGCAACTGCATCCACCTTCTAAATTTGATAGCATTGGACATGTTCCAGTTTAGGTTGGATGGACTCATGCAAAAGTAAGCACAAATGAACACACACACACACACTCTCTCTGTCTCTCTCTGCCCCTGCCTCCCTCCCCCCACATATATGCAGCAATTTGCAGGAGTGGAGCCAAAAATTGGAGTATACTGTTAAATGTTAATGCAAAGAGCAGCTGGAGGATGCTGTTTGCTGTGCACAGCTGCTATATGCATTGGTCTTACAAAACCCCCAAATGATGCCAACTTTCATCAAGTGCCATGTATTGGTACCTTACTTATTTGCATATATATAAGTATGGCATGTGCTTGTTATGGTTCACTTGCAGGACTGAGAGATAAAGGACATTGATAAAAGGCTTTCAAAATGTTTTTGCTAATTCTTGTCATATATTATTACCATTTTGAGAGGATTGTACACCAAATGACAACTGTGGCTTCAAAATGAACTAAGTTTGGTTATGTTAAAGTGACATTCACATCCTTATTTAACGAGCTATAATATTTTTGCAATTTAAAATTTTCCTTTTGATCAGGAAAATAGTCTCAAAATTGCTCCCTTGATGATAATGTAACTGTGAGAAATCTATACTGATGACATTAGAGCACAGTTATCGCCCTCTTGTTCATTCTGTTCCAAAGAGTAATGGGATCTTTTGCAGTGATTTATCCTCAAATATTCTTTCACAGTCAGAAATGCCAGTCTCTGTACAGAATATAATGAGTGGACTTCTCATATGCAATTATCACTTAAGGACTTCACACAACCAAGTGGGGTGAAATTAAATTTACATAATTGCATCATCTAGGCTGGAGAGATCTCTCAATCATGGACTTGCTTAAGAGTAATCACTTCCCTGGGTTCTGCTTGCAGACAAGACATGGTCTGACTGCTTGCATTGTCTTCGCCCTCAACAGAGCATGTCAAAGACAGTTTGTGAGAGCCAGGTTTTCTTTTCCTAAAAATCATGTGTCTGAAAATAAAAAGATATTAAAACCAAAATATTTGCTCACTCACATGCACTCAGGCAGAACATATTATCTGCTGTCTGGGGCTGATGGACTAACTTGAGAAGTCAGTCCAAGAGATGAGAAGTTTCAGCTTTTATGTTGCTGATTTCTGAGATTCATTTGTATAGTTTAATTTTGATTTAACTTTGAAGGGACAGAAAAGGATATAAAGAGTTCAGCATTTAAGCTGTCATTGTCATGTCCTCATGGCTTTCATAACAATTCACAAACAGCATCTGAAATTGCTCAGAAACAGGCTATCGTTATTCTTGCATAGTTGGTAACTTTTCCCCACTGTTATATTATACAGATATTAATGTGGTTAAACCAGAGGTATTGCAGTTGAACTTTCAAACACGTAAGCTATTTTGCTTTATGGATCACAGTGTTAAAGGTAGATGAAGTTCTGCCCAGGACACTAAAAGCTTTAAAAAGCATTGGAGCACTTATCTCTACTCTTTCTAACTACCAGGAGAGCAGCTAACAGTATCATTTAGAGAGAAAAACAGCTCATTTTCTCTCTCTGTCTCTTGTCCCTTGCTCCACAAATTTCATTGCAACGGTAAGTTAATGGAGTGTTACCAAAGCCTGAAAAATATGAAATTTAATTATTGTACCCGGGCAATTGCAGTAATGAGTAGCACGAAAGTTTAACTAAGAATAGACTAATGAGAACAGCCTGTAATCCATTGAAGGATTAGCCAGGGCTATGGAAGGCTTGTGATACTGCAGAAGGGTGCATAGACTAAGGTGTTAGCAAGAACTAGACACCTGATGCTGATAATTGCTGACATTTTAATGTGAGCTTAGGATAGGGGTAAAGTAACTAATCAGTTTAAAAGTTCATGAGACATGCCTAATGTGAGATTATAAGTGATAGGAGAATGTGCAGTATTACGCCTGAGGAAGCAGTTAACTACATTTTAAAGGAGAGTACAGTTTGAGGTCTGTCTTCAGGCTTCTGGGGGAGTGGATGACACTGTCACTGGTACATGCCTGAAACTATGTTGGCATCCTGGATAAAGAAACCTGTTTGATGAACCTATGCTGCATCTTTTTTGGATTCCTGACCCCAGCTGAGAGTGTCCAGTCCTCGAGCAGTGAGCTTAGAAGCAGACTCTGGTGCTGTCAGCTGTGACCAAGAGGGCAGCTCTTGTCCCCTGGGGGACAGCAGTCCCAGCAGTCACGGTGATGCTTTTGGAGTAAGGGTGTTGGTGAGGACAGACTCAAGGAGGAGCACCCAAGAGCAGCATTTTGTTTTTTAATAGGGAATAAGGAAATCCAGGTCAGGGAAAATTATGTTGCAATTATCCCCCTATGGCTTCTACTCCTTACATGGAGATTGTTATGAAAATGTTTGGTATACGCATATGCAAAACAGCTAAATTGTGCTGAATCATGTTAGGACCCACCAGGACAAACCCTCAGTTACCATGGAAGAACTCCCTAATGACCTTGTTTTGAAAGACAGCGATCTGCCAAAGGTAATTCATATACAGGGATGTTCAAAGAACTGTGTTCAACATATGAATAAATATGTAGCTATTGCTGACTGCAATATGCCTCCGAGAGAGAAAGACTCTGAAACTATAGGCTTCAAATCTAAATCATACTCTTTCCCATGTATTCTGAGAATATAATCCAGAGGTCTTGGTTTCATTACAGAGGTTTCTAGGATCCTTCTTCAAGGTTTAGGACCTTTCCAAACCACATGGATGTACTTCAGTCTGTGGTCTGCATCTAAGGTGTGATTAGCTTTTCTTCATAAATGTGTTTATGAAATGTTTACATGTGAAGCACACACAAAAAATTATATATGTTTGATTATGTTTTCAGCATTAATGCT
This sequence comes from Harpia harpyja, assembly GCF_026419915.1. NCBI lineage: Eukaryota > Metazoa > Chordata > Aves > Accipitriformes > Accipitridae > Harpia > Harpia harpyja. The sequence goes on along the minus strand of NC_068969.1, from coordinate 72,112,528 downwards.
TTAGTATAGTGAGGGAGCATGCTTTTGATGGACTGACTTGGGATGACAGGGAATGGGGAAAAATCCCCAAAACCCTTAGGAAGAACAGACTTGTGGCAGGCAATGATAACAAAAGCTAAAATGATTCCTTAGGCTTATGTTTACTTCTGTACAACCACATCCCTGTTTCACCCTGGTAGAGCATACAGAAAATAGGCAACAAGGCTCATGCTTTACAATCCGGATCCAATTCTGAATTTCCAATTTTCAAAGATGAGGACAAAAAAAATATATTTTTTGTCTCCTATCATCCTGGGCTATCTGGACTGATAGCAGGCTTCAAGTCGAGCTTTGCAGATGAGCAGACACCTTATGGGTCTGCCTGGAAGGTACGGTATGACTTCCACGGTCAGCGGCACGGCATCTGAAGCAGGGAGCATGGTCAGAAGGATGGACAGCTGGTGACATTATTTTGACAGATACAACTGGGAGACTGAACTCCCATACAGGCATTCCCTTGCCTTGTTGTAATCCTTAACATCTGACTAAGGGCCTGACTCTGCTAAAGCCGAATTGCTCTGATTATCCCACCATTATTTCTATCCCTTTTTGCTCAGTAGGAAATGGTGTAATCCATTTTTAGTCACAACACAAGAAACAGAGAGAGAAGAGTCTGCATTGACCTCTGAGGCATTTCATCTAAGTTGCCTTATAATGCTTTAATGAACGTAATCTATGTGCTTACCTAAAAGTCAAAAACAGATTCCCTTTTCACTGGAATATCCTGCAGTCTAAGCCACATAGTAATTTGTTTTCAAGACTGTCCAGTAGATGAGCTGCAGCCCCCGTAGAGCTGCCCAAGGAGCCAGACCTCCCAGGAGGAGTTTGGGTGCTCTGACAATGCGAGGCAGGTAGCTTGGATGAGGCAACAGCAAAATGAGAGAGGAAAGCAGGATTTCTTGCATACCCTTATCTCAGTACAGATCTGTATCATGTAAGTCTAAAATCCAGTCTTACCTCTGAAGCGTCAGAGGAATAAAGAGGGCACACATATGTGCTGTACAACAGATTGAGCCTGTCCTTCTCAGTGCATCGGAACATCTGGATTTATGTAAAACTTGGAGAGAAAGCAATGAGGTTTTGGCTAACATTCCACATGGGATGAATTTCACTTCACTCACATAAATCCTAAATAATAGGCTTTTACAGGATGAAGTGTAGGGCGTAGGTGTCAAAGTGTGAGGTTGTAGTGCTCTCCTTTCTTAGTGCAGATTCTTCCAGCCCAGTGCTCGACAGATGAGAGCAAGTGACGGAGTCTGCGTTCACGAGTGCCCGGGTCTTTCCCCAGGACCGCTGCTGAGAGCTTCCCCACTGCTGCAGGTGGAATGGGTGGTAAGGGTCCCATCTGGCCTGGAAGATGCATTGAAGAACCTTTGTCTTTCTTTGTTCTAAGAGCTGACAGATTGCATGAAAAAGTGTTTGCTTTTTCTTTTTTATGTACAAGTAGCTATCTTAAACTCCAGCTGCTTGCATCTTTGTTTAAGGACTGAGAGGACAGTCTGCAGACACCTGCGCTGTACAGTGGGTTATCACATGAGGGTCACAGGCTGGTGTTCTGGCCTTTTCTTCCCAGAAGAGCACATCTAGCCTATAGCTATTTTCTGACTTGGAAAAAGACTAAAGTAAAACCCGAGCTCCTGAGCTTTTTGGGGTATAGCTGTCTGTACCACTGATGCTTTTGGTCCCTGCCATGTTGCTGGGCTGAAGCTCTGAGCCAAATCGAACATAAATCTGAGTTCTGGTGTAGTGACAAGGAGGGCAGAGCACTATGTGTGTTTCCTCATCCATGCACTTGGTTCCTGAAAGCAACAGCAGTGATTTTTACATTATTTTTGTTTACTAACACAAGCTTCACACTAGCTCTCTTTCATTCCATCTTTCTCTGTTGCTTCCATGCACATGTACCTACACACAGAAACAGAAGAACAAGCTCCCATTATGCATTCATTAAAATCCTGTAATTCAGCTGCAATTGCATTTAGTGGGGGCACACAAAAAAATCAATGTTGGGAGACAACCGCTCCAGGGCTAAGTAATGAAAGGTCTTTGGGAGGTAAGACAGAGTCTGTCCAGAGCAGTCTCAAGTGCACCGTTTGGATGGCAGCATTAATTTCTGTAGTTACTAAACACTGATCATTAAGAAAGGGAATGGAAATCAAGGCCTCACCTTTGTGAATATAGTGCCCATTGCAGATGTGGCCTTCTGTTAGCAATTACCTTGCCTGTGTATACAGGCTGTGGTGGATGGATGGCATGAGGGCTCACAGGAAATACAATCTCTTTCTAAAACAGACTGGAGTGAAAGAGACACGTCCCCTCCCAGAGGGGACTGAGGAACGGTTGATGAGTCAGGGAAAGGAAATGTGGAAAAAAGGGATCTTTCCAAGAGTTCTAGGTGTTTTAGGGATGTCCTTGACTGTCATGACCCACTCAGAAGAGGAGGGTGAATAACTCAGATTCGCAAAAAGCAGCGATGTGGACTAAGGTAAGACAACTCTCAAGGTCCGTATACAAATATTTATTAGATTCCAGCAGTGATTAATATATGTCTTAAACTAGGTTTTCCGATAATTGGTTAGGTATATAACAAATTATGGCAAGTGGTAAGGTACACCTTATGTTACTTAACAAATCTAAGAGAAGAAAGAAACAGAGGGGGAGGTGGGGAGAGAGAGAAGGAGTGAGAGTGAGAGAGATAAAGAGATCACCGGTCCTGGTTCCAGCATTGGTCCAGCCAATGGGGGGTTTCTGGTTTGTAAGAGCGCTCTTCTGCGGAATTCCACACACTTTCCTTCTCCTTTCCTCTCTTCTTTTCTTCTCTTTTTTTCAATGGCACCTATCTTCCCCCTTTGTGTTTGCCATATCAGTACGACCAGCCCTCCTGCTATGGTGGCAGCTTTGTTTCAGGTTCTTCCCCCTCCCCAGGTGACATGTAGCATAACTTGGGTTGAGAGGGGGGTGCTGTAGTCACATATGTTTTGTGTGATCTTTGCAATCTTCATTAGCATATGCAGCAGTGTCAACTTTAATATGCATTTCACAGATAATGAGGCAAAGGTCATTCATTGGACACAACGGCCCCAAAACCAGAGAGTTAACAAACTTCATGAGTTGCACCAGGGCAGAACTGTCCTGTCTCCACAGGGCCTCCTCGCCCTGCCACATCCTTTGCTATTCCTCCCACATAGGTCAAGTGTCAGCCTTATCAGTTCACTGAGCACCAGGCCTGCATTATTCATTTCAGGGTACTTGGGAGTGTTTGAGACATTCCCTCTGCCCCCCCTTATCTTTACCAAGTTTTGTCTCTCACCATTTTTCATGCTTCCTTCAGGCTGCTTCTCTCAATCTTTATTTCAGGGAGTTACAAGCCATCTCTTACATAGGTGCAGGGGATGGTCAGTTCATTTCTCATTTAAGTAAAGGCAGAGCCGCTATGGATTTGGAGGGGAGCTCTGCTCCGTACCACTGTGGAGAGCAAGCTGACGACCCTCTTTCTGAGTATCACACTCCTTTGTAGTCTTGACATACATTCACCCTGTGATTCAAGAGTACCTTTGCAGCACTGATAGACAAGTGCATGTCTAAGCAATTGCTCATTTCCACGGGCTTGGGCTTTGGACAACATGCTGTGGGCTGAGAAGATCTACCAGGGACCCTGAAGCTACATTTTGGGATTGCCCCTTAGTGCCCTAATCTCATGGCTGAACTCGGTTGGTGCCCTCATAGGAAAAGTAGAAAACCTCTGGAAAACAGGCAAACAATTCTACAGCCATGTAGAATCTGCTGAGGAGGTTTAGCTGGAGATGGGGAACCAGCAGGAGCCAGACAAGGAGGCTAGAGTCTACAGGACTTCCTGATAAAATTTACTAGGAGGTATGGTTTCAGATGACAGAGATTTGCATCTGCATGAAGAGCGGTTGCATTTACCCTGAAGAGCTGTATAGCTCAGCACAGTCTGTGGACCTTGATAGCTCCCCTCTGCTCACATATGGGAGATTTCTTCCTGTGGTTTGGGATGCAGCTTGGGCATCCCCTGTGGGATGAGGACCTCACCAAAGCCTAAAGAAACCAGGCAGCAAGCAAATCTAAACCAATGGAGCACTGAGATTCCACACTGACACCTTCATGTTTTTGGTGCAGTGGGTCCAGTGCAAAGTGCGTGATTTTGCATGCAGTAGAAACATTGATTCAGAAACTATTGACAAGAACAATGAGCTATGAAACATAATGCACACTGACATCAACTCGTGCTAGTGAAAGCATATATATGTCCTAAATGACTATAAACATTTCCAACCTAGTGTTAGCAAGAACAACATTAATAGCAACAGTGACATAATGGATGGGCACCCAATACTCATCCTTCATTAGGAAACTATGATGATACATGGAGAGATGTTCTTATATTTACAAGCCAGGAAACATAAATACCATTGATTTGCTTGTGGTTTTCCCTGATAGACTAGATTGTCTAAAGTTCTTCTCTCAGAAATGAAGGCAATGGTGTCTGTACAGTCTCACTAAGGATACTGCTTACCTTTAACCATGAATCACATCAAACAAACATCATTTACATAGCACTTCCTTGGCCTCACTGAGCACACTTGAGTAGATCATCTGAAAAAATAATTCATTTCAATTAAGTTACACAGTTTTAACAAAAAATACAGCAAAGACAGAGCATTGTTTAAGTAACATAAGGTGGTCTGGGCTGACCTCTCCAGAAAGCCAGAGGCTTCAAAAGCCATGAGTAAATGGTGAGGTGCTATGCAAATGAAAGCCTACCTTGTCATATCTTAGTCCACTACAGCTGTTATCCTGGAGGTGTCCTCATATGACATGAGGCCTGGCTTCATCAATAGCTCATTTACTTTCAGTATGTCCATTTCAGAGGGAAAAGGACCCCAAAAAGGTACCAGTTGTTTCCAAAGGAAAAGGATGGGGCAGGATGCAACTGCAGGGAAAATGGAGCTGTACTATGTGGCTCTGCAATTTGAGTGCTGTCCTTTCCCATTTGGTGGCCTTCCTACCTTAGAGAAGGTAGCAGAAATACAAAGGAGCTGGTTCAGCCCTGTGCTATGGTCACTTCATGACACCCTGCTCCAAACAATCCTCTGACCTGAAGACAAACCATAGATGTGGCAGGCTCTAGAAAGAAGCAGCACTGGAGCATTTATTCACCCTCACTCCTCACTACCTTTAGCAAGGCTTGGCAAGCTCGTGTGGCTAAAGGGAATACTAGAGTGACTGTGGGTTAGACATGAAAAGAGCTTATTGAGAGGAAGGAAGAAAAATGGCAGCTGAGGGAGAGGAGTAAGCAAAGTGGTATGGTACATGTCTATCTACTAGCTCTTAATAAAACAGGGAACCACATCTCAGTGAATCATGGAACAGAGGGTTACATTCAATGCACACACCCTTGCTAGTCTTCCTAGCTTGCCTTGGTAAATCTATATCTGTATTAATGCTTTTCTTTTATATCACTTTACACAGAAATAGCATAAAGCACTATATCACAAAACACTCCTCCATTTATAAAAGTCCTAACAGTAAAGTCTTTCCTCTTGTCTGTTAGTTCTTTATTTTCTAGGTTCAATGATTTTCAGTCTAGCAATTCTAAAAAGAACAGTTAGTAGGAGTTTAATCTGTACTCCTGCTATAATGTCCCGAATTCATATGCTGGTAACTTTAAAACTTTCTCTTTCACAGAAGAGTGAAGGTTTTCTACGACCTACACTGTATTTTTTTCCCCTATTCCAACCTGACAAATTCTAGTGAGGGTACAAAAATAATTTTTTTCTTGTCTAACAGTAATTCAAATCACCAAAACAAAGAGGCTGGCATGTGAAGGGAATCCAAAAGAACTGTACACCCACCTCAAGTGCAAAGGAGATAAGCACTTTGGCACCTCTCCACTTCCATGAGATCACAGCTACACACTCCAAACTGTACGTGAATGTTAGGAAATAGACCTGAAGAAGCTCTCAAGAGGTCATCTTGTCCATGCACTTGACCCAAAGCAGGATCAGCACTCTTTTGTCATTCTTGAGAGGTGTTTATTTGCTCTATTCATAAAAAACACCACTGGGCAGAGACATCACAAGCTTTTCAAACAGTTGATTCCACTGTGTTACTGTCCTCAGATAGAGAAAAACAAATTGCCTCTGCTTTGCAGGAGTGTTTAGTACCTTTTAAGACTTGTCATGAACCTGCACTGACCCTATCTCTTTTGAAGCTCAAAATCTCAATTTCTTCCAAGTTCTTGCATATCGTATTTTTTTGAAAGCTCTGAACATTTTTGTTGTTCTCTTGTTGCCTCACTCTAATTAGTCCACAACTTTCTGGAAGTGCCTTGTGCAAATGAGACAGTACTCCGGTTAAGGCTGTGTGGAGTGGGCTCCTATACCATTTCTGCTATACTACCTAGCTGTTCCATCTCTCTCCTGTATTTGTGAAGCTGCCTTGTGCTCTTCTATACTCCATCCTCTCTTTTTGCAGAAGTAATTTCTTCATTTTCTCCAGGTTTTTTTTTATTCTTATCTTGTCCCCCCAGTTGGTGGCAGTGCCTCCCAGTTTGCTTGCATGTTGCATGTTTGCAGGCATGCTTTCTATTCCAGCATGTTGGTCATTAATTGCAAATCCATCATCTAGGGCAAAATCTCTGTGGTACCTCACTCAATACAACCTTACAGTCTGATGATAAATCACTGATAACAGCTGTCTATCTCTTAACACACAGCTTGTACTTATCCTAGAGAAGTTTTGTTTGCTTATGTGAATGGCACTGTGATGAGTTTGGGATTTAAAGACAAAAGAAATGGGGAAATAATTTGTGACCATCATTTAAACATTAGCTAAGATTTAAATAAATCAAAACATGAGACTGTTTCTTTGACTTATCAGAACTTGCAATAACTTTACCATGGCTTCAAGTCCTCTCGGTATTCATCTCTTCCAAGTAGACAAGTTTTCTTAAACTATACGAAACATATCTACACCTGAATTTTTTTAAATAATGACAGTGAAAATTCAAACTCACTTGGAATTTCTACAGCTTTTGAAGGGGTTGCTTATTCTGTAATGCAGATGCAAATGTTAAAGTTCAGCATGTGCTGTTGGTAATTACCACCTTAAAACAGCTGTCTGGGCACACAAAAACCCCTCTGATCTGCCTCGAGTCTTTAAGTAGACTGAGCAACAATTGCAATATTCAGTGTGTTACAGGCTTTGGGCTTTCAGGATTGTGCAGGGATGCTGCAAGTCATAACACTTGGTTTTCTCAGGCAGAAAACCAGCTCTGTGCCCAAACAGGGAGAGCAGAAGGGAAACGTGGAGTCCCGTCTCATCCTACTCCCACAGCTCCAGGGCCTGCGGTGGGCAGGTGCTGTTTCTAAACCGGCCCCTTAGTCATATTTCCTTCAGTTTTGTTCTCATTATTACTGATACTGGCATTATTTAGGTACATTTGTTCAATGAAGCTCTAAGTGGCAGTTTGGGACTCATAAAGGTTGTTGTCTAAACTCAAAAGATATAATTTAAGATGAGGACAGAAGCAACTGCATATTCTTGCTCTGATTCGGTCAGGATGAAGCAAGGTGACTCAGAGTTCAGTATTTTGACTTTCATTGTATTTACGCTTTTTGCAAGAACTTCATAAATGCATGGGGCAAACGCACACAGCTGTCATAAGAGCACACATACAAGCTTGTTCTACCCTCATCTTTTCTGTCAATTCTTTGTAGTCTCAGCAATTTCCCTTTGTGAGGGAATCAGCAATGCTGCATTCAGAAACACAGATTCACAGCACAGATCTGTTTCAATGGCTCATTTCAGCAAGCTCGCTCTCAGACTGTGGCTGTCAGTCAATCAGGTGACATCCTCACATTTGCCAGGAACCCCATTTCCTCCTTTACAGCATCTCCTCCACATCCACTTTCAAACTGTGTCCCCGGTGAGCGTCCTCCAGGGAAGGCACAGGCACAGAGTGAGGCGAAGGAAACAGCAGGCCATTTCATTTCCTTGCTCACATTTTTCTTCTGTAAAGAAAGAAAGAGTTGTATCAAAACCCACATTGAACTGCCAGCATTTTCCCCAGGTTGAGGTTACTTGGAGTGTTGATTCCTCTATCTTGTTTTCCCTCCATTTCAGACTGATTGCAACCACCTCAAGTTTTTTTTTCGTTTGTTTTTTTTGTTTAGGGAGTCTTTCACTTCCAAGAAGTACTCAGTGTACTTCGGAAAAGAGGTACTATTATCAGGCCATGGATGGTTGAGATATATATTTAGAGAACAGCTACAACCTAAGGAAAGAGGGTACAGAGGGATTATTTTTTTGCCGTATCTTCTCCACACAAAACAGACCCGATGACCGAAGATCACAGTCCAGAATGACAAGAATAATTCATACTGGAATTACAGAAACTTTTAGCAGTGCTGGAATGCAATTAGAGCTCCATCTTCTCTCCCATGAGGGGCATGAAGAATTTAAAAACAAAATTTTGATACCATCAGAGAGTTTTCTCTTTTTAGAGCTGTGCATTTCTAATGGCTCAATTTGTTACTCATGACAGAGTTTCCCAAAATATGTTTTGTCATTTGTCAGTCAATACATAGGGCTTTTTCTTGTGGACTGCAAAAATTAAGTATTTCTAGAAGAAACTGAGTAGGGGCTAGAATAAATATTTGCCTTGAAGGAGATTTGTATGTAGTGTTACATAAAATGTAAAATGATGCTATGACACCCTGGAGAAATCCACATGCTTTCTGGGGGACAGCGTCATTCTCTTTGAGATATAACCACTAGATAAACCATTTCTGATATATCGACATCAAATTAAAATTGAGGAAAGCCTCTGCTATGGAAATATTTATTACTGCTCCCCCAAACCAAGAATACAGAGTTCTCTTTGGATGGTCAGTTATGTAATGTTCTTCCAAAAACTTTGAAGTGGAAGAGGTCATTCTCATTTTTAAGTTTGGATAATCTCTAAAGAGCACACACGAAACACAGTACTACAAAAAATCAGTACATTTGCTAATAAAACTTTTCAGAAAGTACACTTTGGAGGCTCACACTGTGCCATGTCAGCTTGGGAGGAAATTAGAAAGAAATCTGCAACCACTCCAAAGTCTGCCAACATTTCAAGATAAATTTTGTCAGGTAGCCCCCTGTGACTGCTTGGCTTTAACCATTTTGGACCTTTTGTAATTCAGGCAGGCACCAGAAAGGTCTAGCCTGCTGTGGTCAACAGGCTAGGAAGAGCTGGGTAATTGGTAAATTTATCCTGTAGTCATTTCCACTGCATTGACTTTTGTCAAAATGTTTTTCAGGTCGCTCATCAGGTATTTTGTCTGCAATTTGTCTGTAACTCAGACTCTAAAATGTTCCTGCAACCCGAGGGCACTGGTATTAAGGGACAAAAAGTTGACTCTTGAGCTGCAACAGAGTTGCCATGACTCCGGGACCCATAGGAATTTTATTCTAATGGGCAAACACATCAGTCTGATGTTAGATGCACTTTTAAAGAGTCCACTTACTTACTAATCCTAGTGTCACTTTTTTAACTAAGTACTTGTAGTGAGGTGCCCTGCATAGTGTGCCGTATCACTGGCTGTTTCAGTGTATAGTCAGATCCTCTGGCATAGACAGAATTGTAGTATGTGATATGTGCAGTATGTAATCCCATACTGTGTTACGATGCTGTAGGAAATGGGAGATGCTGCATGTTCTGTTTAAGCTGTTCTCCTTTTTGTGCCCAACTTGGAAATTTGAAAATATAAATGTGAAAGGACGGTGGCATGTTTCTGGGCAACATGTTTCTCTGTGTTAGAACAAAACCCAGTGACTGGGTAATGAAATTTGGCTTGAAGGCACTTCAAAGCTCCACCTAAGACATTTTGAGGTACATAAGATAGCTGTATGCTCTTCAGTCCTTCAAGTCTCCAGTGGCCACAGTAGTGTGGCTTCAAGGAGCCACACTGACAGAAAAGACTGATGCATACTGGCTACTCTCTGTATCCTCCAGAAATGGCCTTTGTGTGGAAAGCTGAAACACAAGGCAACACATATCTGTTATGCTTTCTCTCAACTAGCAGGAAAGGTGACTGCACAAGCTACTTTTGTAGGACAGGTTTGTGCATCACTGCTACTCTGTAGTGCAGAATTACAGAAGGGCAGCCAAGAATGTACCCTTGCTTTTAAGAAAAGTGTCAAGTACTAAAAAAAAAAAAAAAAAAAAAGCAACCTTTGTCACATATTGTATTTCAGTCCCATTCTACTGAACTGGATAGTTGCAAGACTATTTGTATTGAAGACTTGATCACTAGTGATAACACTGTCAACAGAACGGTATTGCCACCTATAGACAGCAAAGAAAAGCCAGTCTTCGACCGAGCAGCTTCACAGAGCTTTCTAAGTTATTTTAAGGGGCATATCAGAAATCCCACAGAGGCAAGAGATGTAGAGGATCTGGCATGTCTTCCCAGATTGGAAGTCCTGTTTCGTCCCATAGATATGTAGGACTGGGTCTTACTAAGGAATATTTGTTGAGACATAATTTTTAAAAATCAGAACAGTGTACTTTCCACATCGCCCTCTATAGCACATCAGCCACTGGTGAACAGATTGCATGCCAGTTTGGAAGCATTTTAGCTGTTCACATGTTTTAAAAATAACAGCAATAATTTGCAGCCAAACTAGTATTTGAAAGCTGTGGATAGAGAAATGCAGGGAGAAAGTTTGGACAGCCCTAATTTAACTTTATCAGAAATTCTCCAATTCCCATCTCTTTCAGATGGACAGAGTAGAAAAAGTTGGAGATACTTAGGACTCCAGCTCCTAGAGAAGGGCTGTTTCCATCCAGTCTTTCTGATCAGTCATAGTGTCAAGCATCTCTCTCCCTGCCTAGTTAGCACTTCACCTCAGCATTACTTCCATAAAAAGATACCTAACCTCGACCTGTCACTTCAGTGAGGCATGGCCAACCCTTTCTGAAACAGTCCCTCTGGCTGTATATACGGTTTGGAAAGGTAGCATATTATCAAGAGCATCTCAAGAAAAAGCAAAACTAAGACACTATGGCTGAGGTACAGGGCTGTGGTTCCTTCATGCACTGTTCATCAGAGGGCAGAAGTCACAGCTCTGTTTTACCCAGTTCAAAAAGGATCATGTTTTCAGCTGTGGCTACTGATTTTTAAGCACCCATATTTACATTAAAGCACCTCCATGAAAGCAATCTGATAACATCTAAGCTAACATGCATCCCAGATTTGAAGTTGCAGGTGTTTAACATGGCTAATAAAATGGCTGACAATTAAGAACCTTCTTGGTTGACATAGATATCCATAGTTAATTGCATAACTTTTATCCCCCATGTAGACTTTTGGGTTTAACTTTTCCATATAGTATAATTCTTGTTTGTTAGCCTAAGTCCTACTAAAAGATCTGTAAGCCATGG